>NC_063172.1:35120831-35420831 GCF_023159225.1 Perognathus longimembris pacificus
ATTGGTAATTGTTCTCTATAGAAGTCAGGTCAGACTGACCCAAGATAACTATAATTTTTGAATGAATCTTTTATGTTTTCTAAAGGAATAGGTAGAAACTATCAGGCATATAGAACAAAAAGAGAACCCACTGAAGTTTACTTCTGTATCAGTAGTTCTTGAAAAGTTTTGTGATATTTTCATACAAGTGGATGTGCTTAGACAAATGGGAAATGTATTTATATGAAATATATGAACAAACCCCAGAGACCACATTTTAGAAGTGTTAAAGATATAATTAATATTAAAAAGGATGTGTCAGTCATAAAGTACCCTTCATGTATTTCCCTGGAAATAATGGGGAAGAAATGGTCAAAGGCGCTCTCTCGCTCTCTCGCTCTCTCTCTCTCTGCCTCTCTCTCTTCTCTTACTATACTACTCTCTTATCCTCTCACTCCCTCTCCTTCTTTTGTGTGTGTTATTTACTTATTTTAAGGTGAATAATAAACTTTTTACTTATTTAAATTTGTTACTTCTCAGTCTACTATCCACAATGGGGAGACTGATTTAGATGAATGCAGAAAATTTATTTCTCCATTAAACTTCTCAATTCACATGAGGGGATCAGGACAAAGTAGTTACATTGGTTTTTTTGAATTTTCAGATATAAGTAGTATTTATCAAAAATACTTCAATATCACATAAGAGAATCTTATCAAAATGTCTTACGACAAGTAGGATGGTATACCTACTCTAATGAAAATAACAGTTCAGAGGGGAGAGTTCTTTAGATGAGAGAAGGAATATCCTTTCTTAGTTCCTCATACTAGTATTCAAGTTGTGTGGTTCACCTTCAAAAGAGACAAGTAAATGCTTCTATACCACATAACTACGTACAATTGTTACATGTCAATTAGAAGCAACAGTATTCGCTGAAGATAAGTTACAGCAGGGGGATGTGAGTCAGTGGGAGAGCTAATGGCTGTCTGGACCTCAAGGAGTTCCTGCATAAATCAATGGCCACTGGAACCCTTTTCAGTACCTAATACTAGCCCAGGCACCTAGTTATCACTCAATAAATACTAATTGTAAATAAAACTGTGAGTCTGCAGCTAGGATAATGTGGTGCTAGCTTTTCCAGAAATGAACAAATGGGCCATAAGAAGGGAAAGCACAGGGTAATGATTTCCCTGGCTGTAGAAATGGATTGGGAGAGGAAGAGAACGCCATGTGCACCTTGATCAGACAGAGATGAAGTGACACTGGTTTGGAAACACCAGAGGTTACTAAATGCCAAAAAAGTGAGGCAACTCTTCAGCTTACTATCTGGCAGTTAATTATGGTTATTAATGACAATAGTTTATTATTATAGTTCTCCATTAATTTATTCATGGAGGTGGCCATCAATTAGATGTTTGAAAGTATTTGGGGTTTCAGGTATCTAGTGGCCTACAGTGAACACAGCAGGATTGTCGAGATGGCATAGTCTCTGCTTTGATTACTTCAGGCTCTTCTAGCTTCCAGATTTCTACATCTGCTTCATCTCCTTCCTGCCTTGTTCACCTGGACTTATTATCCTTCTCTTTAGATCTCTCATCTCCTCTCCTACATTAACTCCACAAACAATAAACTTTGTTCTATTTACAACAATTTCCTTTCCTTTACTTGGGTCCATAAAACATGGTAGCATATACTTTATTCAAGAAATAATCATTTCTTAGTTTCTTGGCGATGATACCATTTCTCTAGGGAGATTTTGTTTTCTGTTTCCATCTGAAGTTATTATTACTGTTGAGATAATTTCCAAGATATTCTAATGGGCTGTCTGGACTTGAAAGACATTTTTCCTTCTTTTCTAGCAAAAAAAAAAAAAACAAAAAACAAAAACAAAACAAGCGATAACACAGAGCTGGGCATCTCAGTTCACTGAATGATCACTTTTCTCAAACACATATGCTTCAATTCTTAGTTCAATTTCAAACTCTACAAAATGAAAATCACAATAACAACAAAACACCACAAAACTTTAACCTAACAGTGTTGGTTCATTAATAGGATAACTATGAATAACAATTGTGTACTGTGTAAAACAAAAAAAAAATTTAGTTTTCTCCAAAAAGAAATGATAAATATTTGAGGAGAGAGGTATGTTTAACCTGATTTAAATATTATTCCATCAATACATGTATCAAAATGTTGCATTAACCCTTTTTGTATGTGTAAACTTTTATATTTATCAATTCAAATTAAAAATGAAGCTGGGGGCTGGTGGTTCACACCTCTAATCCTTAGCTTTTCAGAAGGCTGAGATCTAAGGATGGCAGTTCAAAGCCAGCCTGAGCAGAAAAATCTGTGAGACTCTTATCTCCAATAAAATACTCAGAAAAAGCCAAATGTGGCACTGTGGCTCAAGTGGTAAAGCACTATCCTTAAGCATAAAGAGACTCAGGGACAATGCCCAGGCCTTGAATTCAAGCCCCAGGAACAACAAAAACAACAAAAACTAAGAAAACCAATTAATAAGAACAAAGTAAATCACTAACATAAGGACTACCTCAAGTTTAGGAAAACTTTTTATTAACACAGATTCATAGTTTCGGGGGAGGGGGAATTATTGTTACAGAGATGTTTAATAATTAGTGCCTTCCAAATGTTGCTCAATTTAGTTGCTTCAGAATTACCTAGCTGTGTATTAAGAACAGTTTTTCACTCCTACTGACCTACAAAGTCAGACTCCCCAGGATGAAATTTGTGTACCAGTTCAATCTGTCTTCCTGGCAATTTTTTTTTTTTTTTGCCAGTCTTGGGGTCTTAACTCCGGGCTTCTTTTTGGTCAGGGCTACCACTCTACCGCTTGAGCCACAGCACCACTTCTGGCTTTTTCTATATATGCAGTGCAGAGGAATCGAACGCAGGGCTTCATGTAAATGAGGCAAGCACTCTACCACTAAGCCATATTCCCAGCCCCCTGGCATTTATATTCTGATGGCAGAGAAAGACAAATAACTGGATAATCATGGAGTTATTGATAAGTGGTCAAAAGAAAGGAAAGCAGGATAAAGCAATGAGCAGTTTGGGGCTTGTGTTGGGTGGCCTGGAAAGGACCACTCCAAGGCCATAACCTTTGAAATGAAACGGTGCAGATGCAGGGTAAGCTACATGGACCTCTATCTGTAGAAGCACAGAGAGTCCCGTGGACATTAGGGGGAAAGTGCCTAGCAGAGAAAGGGAGTGTGAAAGCTTTGAGAAGGGACAAACTAGAAGAGCTTAAGGAGTTGCTTATTATGCTATGTGTCTGTGTAGAAGAAAGACAATGGCAGGCACAAAGACAAGCTACACTGAGTGTAAATTCTGCATGGCCTCACAGGCCATCAAAACCTTTTCTTTGTCTTTTAAGTAAATCATGTAGTTAAAGACAGGGCCCCGAGGGAAGTGGTAGAGCTTCATTTATTCTTCTGTTCATCCCAGGCTTAAGTCAATTGGACTGAAGGTTGATGCACACAGTGGTAGGCCGGAAACAGGAGGCCTGACTCTCAAGCTTTCCACAAATCAGTTCAGCTCTTATTCAGTCACTGAGAACTCTGTTTTCTTCAGTGAAGGTGTTGGGAGAAGCAAGACAAGAATGAATGCAAGCAAAGGAAAATGGAAAAAATGAGAACATTCCTGTCAGAGGTGACCCCCACAAGCAGAGGCACAGACGGCTGCAGGAAGCCACATGGTATGCCTGGGAAGAATTATACCTCTTAATTTTGCTGAAACAGAGGAAACAAGGTAATGATGTTTGCTTTTCCAGAATGAAGGAGAGTTCCATATTTATAGCCTTTTCTTAAGAGATTGAAGATGGCTTGACTTTCTTCTTGTGTGCAAAAAGTAAATAAACCATCGATCTCTGCTTACTTAAAAATGAGGTCAATATTGTTTGTGTTTCCAGTTAAACTGGTTGCAAACTCTTGTTTTAGACAATGTGCATTGCTATTTTAAAACCTGTCTTCTGTAGGTGTGATGAAGGATTGAGAGTCTGCAAAGAGCCAATGGCAGCATTTTACAATTTCACTTATTACAATTGTGCATTTTGCTGACAAAGTCACAGACAGTAAAATTAATGCATGTGCAAACCACCATTTTAATGGCAAGCAATACATTCTTTTTTGCTCTATTAGCAAAAACTTTAAAAAAATATTAGTCCAATACTTTCTACTGTTTTACTATATTGTATGATGTTTTCTATAATGCTAGTATAATGCTCATTGTTTTTGTGGAATTAAATTGAACGCAAATAATACATCTTTAAATTTATACATGAACACACATATGAAAGTATACATATATACATATATGCATATGTTATATAAATACATACTAGATACATACACATATAAAGTATATTTATGTATTTGTGTCAGTTGTAACCTGCTTATTTTCACAAAATGTACTTACAGTTTTATTTAAAATAAGTAATGATCATCTATGGTTTTGAGTCAAAAATATTAATTTGAATATTGCTCTTATAAAAGATCTGAGATTGAGAACCCAAGACTGAAGTCAAAGTTACTAACGAAATAACTATGTCAAAGACCATAACTAGTACATAAGTAACTCAGTATTTCTTATTGGAACTTTGAACTAGAAGGCATTAGGAGGCACAAAATGAGAAAAAAAAAGTTAGAAGCATTCAGTGACCAATGTATGGATAATGTTAAACTCTGTATTCCGTAAATGGTCTCAACATTGAAACAATCTAGCTTTGGGATAATCAGGTATATGGACTTTTTCATTTGAGCTTCTGAAAAACATTTCCCCCTCTCCTTGATCATATGTATTATAGCTAAGTCCTCATATAGAAATAAATCTTATAACCCTTTCTCTCCTCCCTTCTCTCTCTTTTACAGAACACAGAGGCTAATTCTGTTTGAGTAAATTAGACTTTGCCAGAAAACCACATAGACATCCAGGTACAAAGAACAAAGGAAAGGTTTATTACCAGCAAAGGGACCCCCAACACCCCTTATTACAAGAGAGAAGTGAGAAGAAGTGCTGGCTATTGTGTTACATGGCCTTTGTAGCCTCTGAGATTTGGAAGATCTTGCTGCCTTATATGGTTATAGTTGCCCCCAAAGGAGTGCCATCTCAGGTGACCTATAGGAACTGCGAGGTTGAGGGGATCTTGTTGCCTTTAATGGTTATAGTTGCCCCAAAGGAGTGCCATCTCAAGGTAAGGGGAGGTAAAGGCTAATTATTTACTAAATGGGCCTACTGTTACTAGGGAAAGAGCATTCTAAGTCATGAGAGAGGAGGCTATTGGGTTAATAGATTCTTTATAATCTCCAATTACACAGATATAATGGAGTAGTGGTTTTACCTAAATTAAACTTTTAAATGAATCAATTTGTAAACCTGAAATAGCAACTTAGTTTTCATGTTAGTTCATTTTGGGTGACTAGAACAAAGGGCATCCAAGATGAAGAGCAAGCATAATCAGAGTCCGGGGCCTTCTACCTGCTGTCCCATTTTCAGCCTCTTTTCTAAGAGCACTAATCCTATTCATGGGGCTATATCTGTCACTACATCATCAGATGTCCTCAAATATACATCTTTGGAGAAGAAGTATATGAAAAAGAGATGAAGTCAGTTCATCCACACAGCTGCTTCCACCACTGGCCTATTTGTACCTGTGTACTTACGGAACGCAAAGCACTAGGCCACTCGTTGGAAGTCTTTGGGTTGCTGTATAAATGTGTTATTAACTAGAGGTTGTTTGCATAGTGGTTCCTAACTGCCTTTGTCCCAGCCAAGGTATTTAACTTACTAACTATAGGGCCCTAGACAACTAATTTGACTTTTTTAAGCTCATTTTCCTCATCTTTAAACATGGAACTGGGACAATAGCTTCTCATAGACTGGTGGGAATAAAACAACATGTTAGTATCTCCCAGTACATAATTACCTAATAATTGATAGCTATCATCACTGTTACTGCATTTTTAATGTAACTATCAGCATAGTCAGAAAGCATAACCCAGAAAGCAGATGAGACACTTTATTCTATTTCTTCATTCTTCTGTAACTCCTGGGAAATTTATTTAACATGATGGCAGTCATATTTTTCAAATCTCAATCTTGTTTGTATTGCTGGGCTTTTAAATTCGTAATGCTTTTCCTTTTTTTTTTTTCTTATAGAGTGCCTACTTCTGTGCACATTTGTAGATCTGGCCTTTATTGCAGATACTAGTGGAAAGAACTTTTGTTGTTCTTAGTAATCATTTAAATTTGGAAATCAACAAAAGCTAAACTATCTGTCTCAGGCTGTCTTTTTGTTTAAGGGTCCTTCTATTGTGACTATAGTAGAAATAGGCAGGCAAAAGAATGTTCTGTTTATATGTTTATACTAACTTATCAGTCTGGACCAATTCTTTTTATTTTCCTCTCTCTCTATGGAGAAAAATGGCATCGTTTTTCACATTCTCAAAAGTTTTTTGAAATGAAGGAATTTAATTTGTTGAGTTCTGCATATATTTTAGATAACAGGCCTTTGTCCGTTGTATGACTGGTGAAGATCTCTTCCCAATCTGTATCCTTTGCCCTGCAGAAGCTCTGCAGTTTGATACAGTCCCTCTTGTCCAGCTTTTCTTTGATTTGTTAGATTTCTGGGCCTTTGTTAAGGAAGTTTCTTCCAGTGCCAAGGAGTCCTAGAGTTTCTCCTATTTCTTCTTGCAGAGTTTTCAGGGTGTCTGATTTTATTTCCAGGTCTTTGATCCATTTGGAGTTGATTTTGGTGCAGGTTGATAGATTGGGGTCTAGTTTTAGTTTGTTACAGGTGTTGACCCAGTTTTGCCAGCACCATTTGTTGAAGAGTCTGTCTTTGTTCCAACCTATATTTTTAGCTTCTTTGTCAAAGATTAGGTAGCTGTAGGACTGTGGGTTCATTTCTGGGTCTTCAGTTCTGTTCCATTGGTCCTCGGGCCTGTTCTTGTGCTAGTACCAAGCTGTTTTTATTACTATAGCTTTGTAGTACAATTTAAAGTTTGGTATTGATATTCCTCCTGTACTGTTCTTTCTACTTAGGATTGTTTTTGCTATGCAGGATTTTTTTATTGTTCCATATGAATTTCTGAATTGCTTCCTCTATTTCACTGAAGAATGATGTTGGGATATTCATGGGTATTGCATTGGATTTGTAGACAGCTATTGGTAATACTGCCATTTTCACGATGTTAATCCTCACAATCCAGAAGCATGGGAAGTTTTTCCATTTCCTTAGTTCTCTCTTAATTTCCTTTCTTTAGGTTTTTAAAGTTCTCATCATAGAGTTCTTTCACTTCTTTGGCTAAGGTTATTCCTAGGTACTTTATGTTATTTGAGGCTATTGCAAATGGTGTTGCTTTTCTGATTTCAGCCTCGCTTTTCAGGTTGTTAGCGTATATAACAGCCCTTGATTTTGAAGATTTATTTTATATCCTGCTACTTTGCCAAAGTTTTGGAACAGCTCTAGTAGCTTGGGAGTAGAGTCTGTGGGGTTCTTTATGTATAGGATCATGTCATCTGCAAAGAGAGAAAGTTTAACTTCATCTTTTCGAAACCCCAAAGCTCTTTTACCTAACTATTCATTTATCTAATTACTAGTCTATTCACTACAGTATGGAAGATTTTCTTGGGAGGTTGAAGGGAGAGGTAGGGGAACCTTCTTTTAAATTATTCTGCTTTCCTGTGCCAGAAATTTGCATAGTGAATATACATTGTACTCAGTGTGCCATAATGAACATCTATGGTACCAATTGCTTTATTTCAGTTCAATCTCAAAAAGCCTATGAGGTAGTTTTAGTTGTGATTGTTTATTTTTATTTATTTCAAATTTTAAAGTGGCATTGTATTCTTTATTCTATTTTATTTTTATTGTTTATTTATTGTCAAAGTGATGTACAGAGGGATTACAGTTTCATACATAAGGCAGTGGGTACATTTCTTGTATAACTTGTTTCCTCCATCTTCATTTCCCCCCCTCCCCTCCTCTTTTCCCTCTTCCCCCATGAGTTGTTCAGTTGGTTTACACCAAATGGTTTTGTAAGTATTGCTTTTGGAGTTGTTTGTCTTTTTATCCTTTGTCTCTCAATTTTGATATTCCTTTTCCCTTCCCTATTTCGAATACGAGTATATACAGTATCCAGGGTACTCAGATGAGATAGCATGGGCACAACCACAGGAAGGGGATACAAAAGGAACAACAACACGAAAAAGCTACAGTTTCACATGGCATGTTGAAAATGATTACAAAAGTGATGTAACACTCGTTTCCATAACATGAAGTTCATTTCATTTAGCATCATCTTATGTGTTCATAAGGTCAAAGCTACTGGGCTCTTGTAATCTTCTGCTATGACTAGCCTAAACCTGTACTAATTATTCCCTGTGAGGGAAACCATAGAGTCCATGTTTCTTTGGGTATGGCTCACTTCACTAAGTAAAATTTTTTCCAGGTCCTTCCATTTCCTTACAAATGGACAATATCATTCTTTCTGACAGAGGCATAAAATTCCATTGTGTATATGTACCACATTTTCCTGATCCACTCATTTACTGAGGGGCATCTGGAAATGGTTCCATATTTTAGCAATGACAAATTGTGCTGTGATGAACATTGTTGGGCTGATGGCTTTAGTGTGGTCTTTCTTGTAATCTTTTGGGTAGATGCCAAAGAGTGGGGCTGCTGGGTCATAGGGGAGCTCTGTGTTTAGCCTTCTGAGGAATATCCTTACTGCTATTCAGAGTGGCTGAACAAGTTTACATTCCCACCAAGAATGTAGTAGGGTTCCCTTTTGGCCACACCCCTCCAGCATTTCTTATTGTTAGTTTTCCTGACAATGGACATTCTTACTGGGTAAGGTGGAATCTCAGTGTTGTTTTGATTTGCATTTCTTTTATGGACAGTGATGTAGAGCACTTCTTCATGTGTCTCTTGGCCATTCTCATTCCCTCTTCAAGAAGTCTCTTTTTAGGTCTTTAGCCAACTTGTTGAGGGGACTATTGGTTCTTTGAGGATTTGTTTTGAAGGAATTTAATTTTTTTAGTTCAGAATATGTTTTAGATATGAGGCCTTTGTCTGTTGTATGGCAGGTCAAGATCTTCTCCCAATCTGTATTATTTATTTTTATAATCACTGTGCAGAGGGAACAGCAAGGCACAGGAATTGTTAGGAATTGTCTAGAGTCACACACGTTCTTATACAGCCAGAGCTCTAGCCATCTGACAGCAAAGCCTATAACTTCTTATTGCTTTTCTGTGATGCAAAACTTAAGGCTTAATGTAGCTCTAAAATAAGATTCTATCTGGCTAACTTATTTCAATGCTCTTCTTTATTTGGATTTTTAAATGTTTAAGTAAAACAAAATTTATAATTCGGGGGAAAAAGCTGTATACTTCATTTTTCTTTTGTGGCATGGTTGAAGTGCTTTATAAGTAAAAACCAAGCTCTTCATTCTTCCCTTGGAAGAACAGAGTAAATGGCTCTTTGCAAAGTAATGAAGTAAGAAATGTATATCTCCTAACTGGGTGAAATGCATGCCACTAGAAGGAATAAGATCCATAATCTAACTCATCCTCTCTCCATGGTAAAATGTTCGTATGCCTTAATTAAGGAAAAGAGAGCATGAGAGTTCGATAAGAGTCAAAGTTTGTCCTGTTGTGAAGCAGCTTAATGGATTTTCACACCTGATTTACATCTGCAGATGTAATCAGCAAGAATAGAGAGAATTTGGGAAAAGAGCTCTTATGGAGTTGAAGAAAGCAACACTCCATATATGTGAGTTAGGTTTAGAAGAACAAATCGATTCTTTCCATTATTTACATCAGGAGTATTAATCAATATGATCAATATGACTACTTAAGAAATGGTGTTTGGACACAGCATTGGAAAAAGAGGCAGTGAATATTCTGTGTTAATTAACTTCTGTGCTCAGCAGAAGCCCTGTCTGTCACGCAGGACAGAATACATACTCATGGTAACATAGCAGTGTCTCAAGGCCTATTGTAACTGTTTGACAATTACAAATGACATAAAATTAATTCCCTAAGGTGGCCCTTTTTTTTTTTGGGCCAGTCCTGGGGCTTGGACTCAGGGCCTGAGCACTGTCCCTGGCTTCTTCTTGCTCAAGGCTAGCACTCTGCCACTTGAGCCACAGCGCCACTTCTGCCCATTTTCTGTATATGTGGTGCTGGGGAATCGAACCTAGGGCCTCATGTATACGAGGCAAGCACTCTTGCCACTAGGCCATATCCCCAGCCCCAAAGGTGGCCCTTTTAGAAATGATACCTCCAGTTATTTCCTGTTGTTGGAAAACATTTCCAGTTCATTTTTTTTCTGAATTGCTAGTAATCAGTAATTCTCCTTAATTAAGTACAATTTATGTCTTCATTTCATTACTTTTACTTGAAGAAATTCAGCAAGAAATAAATAATAACAATATTTGCTACATTTTGCTCCAGGGCAGGACCTATGGCTGTGAGTCTTCCTTTCAGATTTATTTATCATGTCAACATTTTGAAAGTGTTCATTGTCTCACACGTCTTCAGGAACTAGCTGTTTAAGAACAGTAGAGACCTCAGTCTATAAAAACACATGGAAACACATGAGAATCACAGCAGCCACGGCTCAGCAAAACTTAGAAGTAAGACATCATTCACCTCTCATCTCTTTCCTGAGGCTGCTTTTCCTCCACCTAGACCTTTGCTGTGCTCTCCAAGTGTATAAGTTTCCTGTAAAGGAAGATCGTTTGTATTCTCCCATAATCTTTCCTTCTGAGTTTCCATTGTAGCAGAAGCATGTTATGTGTTTCTCCCTGATCACTTTTTGAACAGACGGATTATGTTTAAGGAGGTTTTCACATGAAAAGACCTGCCTCCATGCACTAGAAGCCAGAACTAAATTTCCTACCCTATAGCTGAGGTGCAGCCTTTACTGAACAGAACACTGATGTATTCAAGAACCAGGAGTGGTTGCTATAAAGGATCTGTATTCTTTTGAGAGAAGCAGAGCGTGGAGGGAGTCTGGGGCCTTCTGAGGCTGTGATGTCAGCTGACTCCTGAATGGCAAGCATCAGGATATTCAATGCCCACTGTCACCAGAAGGGCCTCCACTGAGGAGGGGGTTGTTTTGTCTGTAAGTCCACTGATGCTAATATTTAATAAACTTTTTTTTCTACTGAGACTAGCTTATGTGGATTATAAGCAATACCTTGGATGATTACCGATTTAAACTTCAGAGCTATGATTTTCAACAGACTTAGCAATTAAGAGCATCCAGTGCAATGAGTCATATCAATCAGAAGGTATACAGTGGCACATTAATCCAGACAGGTTTATTCTCTGATTGTCAGCAAAGAAACTGGGAGAGTGTGAGAAGTGAGAGGAAATGTAGCTGGAAGCTTAACAATTTAGGACTTGCAATGTAACACAGTTGGATTTGAGATCTAGCTTTATGAGTTACTGACTGATCTTTATCCAATCATTTAATCAATGGGATTTTCATTTCATGATTGTAAATAAGGAAGACAACATTATGTTTTGCTTGGCATTTGTAGAGAGCTTAGAATTTGTGAGCTGTTCTTATAATGGCATGAATAGGCATTCACTTTGATATTTGGCATTTGTTAGTAAGACATTTATTGGCTTATCATCCAGGAATTTTAATGAAAACAATGTGAATAAGATAATCATTGGTTCCTTATGCCATACTAGCTGGCTTGGTCCAGATACGATAGCTGATGCAACAAACTACCCTGAAATTTCAGAGGCTTAACAAATTTGCAGCTTATCTAATACTTAGACAACAGCCTTCCACTTTTGGTCATTTCTCTTCTCTGTGCAACTAAGGGATGTAGATCTTTTTTGCTTTCCTCTAGGTTTTATTGGAGCCCTCTCCAATTGCCAAATGAAGAGGAACAAAAGAATGGATGTTTGAGTGTAGGAAGGGACTAAAGGCAGGCCTGCAACTGGCGCATGTTACAGCACACATCTTAAACATAAGGACGGCTTAACTATGTTTTATAACCTCAGTCACAGGAAGAAATAGGACACCATAGGTTGAACATTTCAATGGTCTTACCAGCTATTGGGTCTTGAAAACTATCAGAATTTCAACATTAAGAATGGAGCAGTATTTAGTTTAGACACATCTTGTCATCTAAATATGTCATGAGACACTTAGTATGTTTTAGTTGGACAATTAGTATGAATCCCAGCCCAAATGTGTGTACTAGAAGAGCCATCAGATTGTTCTTAGTTCTTACTCTCATCCTGAATAAGGGTAATCACTTAATGACTGGGTGTGGTTACAAGAGACAATCCTTGCTTTAAAATGAAGAAAAAAGAACTTGTTTAAATATGAAAATATTAAAGAAATGTAAATCCTCATATTTGGAGGCCACTACTTAGAGAAGATTTCTTGGTTAGGTTAACAGAGACCAAATGACTTTAAAAAGATTCTACCTCAGTTTTCTGGGTTAGGATTACTTTGTGGCCTTATAAATTGCACAGATGTAAGGCTTTTAAATAAACATAATTTTTTACCTCTAACTCTATTAATGTGATCTTAAATTTCAGCCTGTAAATTTTTATTCTGAAAAATAAAAAAGTGATGAAAGAAAATAGCTAATCAGAAAGGAATGCCAATGCATAGCTGCTTGACTTTTAAGGAATACATGTGAATTCTCATGAAATCAAGTTATATCTTTTTAATAAAAGTGTGAAACACAGACTATAAATTCATTTAAAAGCTAAACAACACAAAGAAATAATCTAATAATAAGCTTAGGCTACCTTATTGATCATCTTTAATTGTTCGTTGTGTGTTAATTTATTAATGATCACTTATTTTTCTTTCAGTTGTAAGAAATATAAAGGTAGAGCCAGGTGCTAGTGGCCCACACTTGTAATCCTAACTTCTCAGGAGGATGAGATATGAGGATTAAAGTTCAAAGCAAACCTGGAAAGGAAAGTCCATGAAACTCTTATCCCCAATTAATCACCAGAAACCTGCAAGTGGTGTTGTGGTTCAAAATGGTAGCATGTTAGCTGTGAGCAAAAGAGCTGTAGGCCAGTGCCCAGGCCCAGAGGAGAGCGAGAGAGAGAGAGAGAGAGAGAGAGAGAGAGAGAGAGAGAGAGAGAGAGAGAGAGAGAAGAGAGAGAGAGAGAGAGGAAAAGAAAAGAAAGAAAGAAAGAGAAAGAATGGAAGGAAGGAAGGAAGGAAGGAAGAAAGGAAGGAAGGAAGGAAGGAAGGAAGGAAGGAAGGAAGGAAGGAAGGAAGGAAGGAAGGAAAGAAGGAAGGAATATCAAGGTAGTATTTGCAAGATCATTACCAAATACATGCTAGGGACACTGTCATAAAAGCACCACCAAATATAGTTTTCTTTTCTTGTTTTTCTTTCTTTCTTTCTTTCTTTCTTTCTTTCTTTCTTTTTTTTTTACAGGATCTGTTCTTGACTTTAGAATCCTTATTCAGTACTGCATAGATTTGTTTATATATCAGGACTTCTGGAAGCCTTCTCTGTCAATTTTCCAGAAGGGGATACAGCAAGTAATGCTTTGTCAATTTAGGCGATTCTAGTAAATAACAAAAAAGCAATCTCACTATGTAGCCTAGGATGGCCTATAACTTGGAATGTTCCTGCTTCGTTCGGTCTCTTTATTCCTGAGATTAAAAGCATGAGCCAGACATTGTAAGGGAATACCAAAATCGAGAGACACAGGGTAAAAAAAGACAAACAACTACAAAAGCAATACTTACAAACTGTTTGGTGAAAATGAACTGAACAACTGAACAATTCATGGGGAGGGGGGAAGGGAAAGGGAGAGGGGGGAGAAGGGAATGCGGGACAAGGTAACAAACAGTACAAGAAATGTATCCAATGACTAATGTATGAAACTGTAACCTTTCTGTAATTCAGTTTGATAATAAAAAATAAATAAATTAAAAAAAGCATGAGCCATAATACCCAGCAAAAATAAACTTTACAGGGCTGGGGATATAGCCTAGTGGCAAGAGTGCCTGCCTCGGATACACGAGGCCCTAGGTTCGATTCCCCAGCACCACATATACAGAAAACGGCCAGAAGCGGCGCTGTGGCTCAAGTGGCAGAGTGCTAGCCTTGAGCGGGAAGAAGCCAGGGACAGTGCTCAGGCCCTGAGTCCAAGGCCCAGGACTGGCCAAAAAAAAAAATTAATTAAAAAAAATAAACTTTACATATATTCATTTAATGAAAATGTTTATATCACTATTGTAATTACTTTCAACATGCCATGTGAAACCGTAGCTTATATTGTTGATGATCCTCTTGTATCCCCTTCCTGTGGTTGTACCCGCACTATCACTGTACCTTATCTGAGTACACTGCAAACTGTATATACTGGTATTAGAATTAGGGAAGTGAAAGGGCATATCAAAATCGAGAGATAAAGAATAAAAAGACAAACAACTCCAAAAGCAATACTTGCAAAACCATTTGATGTAAACCAACTGAACAGCTCATCAGGAGAGAGGGAGAGGGGGAGAAGGCAGGGGGGAGGGGGGAATGAGGGAGGAGATAACAACAGTACAAGAAATGTACCCAAGGCCTAATATATGAAACTGTAACCTCTCTGTACATCACTTTGACAATAAATAAGAAAAACAAAGAAAATAATGACAATATTTAAAAGACTGAGAAAAAGTTGAAAGGAATAATGACAGAAGATGGGTTATTTAATCAGATAACCTAGGTGTCCAAAAGAGATTAGAGCATTAAGAAAATTAAACACACATTAAATCAGGTCATTTATAAAGAAAATGTAATCCTTTCATTTGAGGTAAAATTGATAGAACTGGAGACCATAATGCTAAAAAAAATACACCAGACATAGAAAGACAAATATTACATGTTCTATCTCACCTATGTAAAAAAATAGCATACTTGCAACCCTTTCCGAGTGTCGGTGGCACAGACCTGTAATGCTAGCTATTCAGGAGGCAGAAATTTGGAGGACAAAAGTTGAAAGCCACCCTTGGCCAAAAAGTTTGATAGACTCTGCTATTAGCCAGTAAAATGCCAGACTAGAGTCATTGCTCTAGTGGTAGAGCAGTAATGGTAAGAAAACTGAGAGACACAGGGAAGGGAGGGAGGAGGAGGGACAGAGACAGAGAGAATGTGAGAAATAGAGAAATAGAGACACAAAGAAAAAGATCATAATGGCCTGAGTTCAAGCCCCAGCACTGGAACACACACATACACACAATTCAACTTCATTGTAGAATAGAGTGTAGATGGGGCTAGAGATGGAGATATGGCACAAGAAATGTAACCATATATAACTATTGCATCTTGATGCATTATGGACACACCATACTTTATTCCATTAATATCTAAGTGTACTAATAAAAAGTTAAGACTGTATTGGTAGCTTTGTAAATGTATTTTGACCAAGTGTGCTTTCAAGTATCCATTTTAAGAAATACTAGGTAGAATATGTTATTCATCCTTATAGTACTACATAAATGTAGTGCTTTCATAAATTATACCTGTTTAATTTAAAGATAACAGCGTCTTTGAAAATTAAAGTAATTTAAAAAGCATGAAATGGAAAAGCAAAATAATAAGATAGAGAAGATATGGGTGCTTTTCTAAATGTAAGAAAAGAAAGAAATCATCTATAAGCTTAATCCTCAAGAAATAAAGAAAAAATGACTAAAATGGTAAAATTTGTGATTATGGAAAATCCACATACAGAAGTCAAAAAGTAATAGACAAGTGAGAAACATTTATAACATCTATGACAATGTTGTTTTACTCTGTGACTAAAGAGAAGAAGGAATTTTGATGTGTGTTACAAAATAGGTCCCCTTTTGACATTCTTTTGGAAGTCACAAGAAAAATTGAGTTGCTTTTCAGTTATCTTGAAAGCACTACACAATTACCCACAAACATCTGTGCTCTCTCAATTCCAACCTTTTTCCTCTTGTGAGACAATTTACATTGTCTCTTGTCTCTCTTGTCTGTCTGTCTGTCTGTCTGTCTGTCTCTGTCTCTGTCTCTGTCTCTGTCTCTGTCTCTGTCTCTGTCTCTCTCTCTGCCTTCCTGCCTCTATTGTTTGCATCTGTCTCCTCTTGCCTTTTCAGTGGCTTTCTCCCAATCTCCTTAGCTTGGTGGTTATTCTTCACACTGGAAGTGCTGTCTCCTTCAGCAATGGTGAGAATAATTCAAGCGACTTTTTATACAGTGGACACAACAAAGGAGAAACTATAGGGAAGAAATGTGGTGAGAGCCACTCAAAAGGCTATTTCTGAGCACTACTTTGTAATTTCTATGCTTAATGAAGCGTACAGGGAGCAGAGAACGTTAAAGTTCTGAAGTGAAATATGTGTATATTGGAGCCATTTTATTTTCTCTTATTATATTCTTTCATTTTGCCAACATTATTCTCTCCCTCACAAGTGTAACTGATACATTTCTATAAGTAAAGGCAAAGTCCCTGCAAAGCTCATGAGATGAAGGTTTAAGCCCCTGCTGACGGCACTGGTAGAAGGTGGTAGAAACGTGAGAAGCAAGCTTAGTTTGAGGAAGTAGGTCATTGAAAGAATTTTTTGACCCAATACAATCTCTTTAGTCTTTTGCTTCCTTCCTCCCACTAGTAGTTTCAGTCCACCACATGTTTCATACTATGATGTTTTGCTTTATCACAGGCCCAGAGAGGGGACCACGCAACTATTGGCTGAAACCTCTAAAACTGTAAGCCAAATAAATAATTCTTTCATTTAAGTTGATTTTCTCTATGGCTGGGTGCCTATGACTTGTGCCTAAAATCCTAGAGCTGCTCAGGAGACTCAGATATGAGGATAACAGTTTCAAGCCAGCCTGGGCAGGGCAATCTCCAATCATCCAGTAAAAATGATGTACTGAAGATAGTATAGAATGCCAGGGTTGAATGAAAAATGACTCAAGAGCTCAAGGCCCTGAGTCACCACCCTTTAACTCCCCCACAAGGAAACAGTTGATTTTTTTTTCAACACTGACAGAAGTGTTCCAACCCAAAAACCATTCCACTGATTCAAGAAGATAGTTAAATTTACTAACATAGTTACTAACTTACTAACATCACTGGATTATGAATAAATAGGGTTTCCACAAGTGAGAAACACTACAAAAGGCAAAGTTGTATTGTATCATTAACAGATATTAGAAAAATCACTGTCCAAATTATAATTGGATTGAAAGAAAATTAGTCTGTACACAAGTGTGGGGGGGTGAGTGTTTTCTTTGGTTGAATATAAGAAGTATAAAGCAGCACTAGAAAATCCAGTGGCCCGTTAGAATATTTCCATTTCTGAAACTCCTGAGAAAACTGACCACATGAAATGCCAATGCCACAGAAAACCCGTTCAGCATTCATCTCATGTATTTTCCAGGTGCAGCAATGATAGCTGGATATAGCCAGGATTTATCTTATAAATGATATAATAGACACAGCTTAAATGAATTCCAATAGGCACTATGTAGATTTAGCCTTTCTCTTTAAGGGGTTATAAAGTTTTTCATCATTTTTATCTATCTGTCTATCTATCTATCTATCATCTATCTGCCTATTTCTTCCTCAGCCTTTTTATGACATATTTGATCATATTCTTTGATATTTTATTTGTATTGTCTTCAATTCTCCAAAATATCATTTTTGTATCATTTTAGTTATTTGGGGCATGTGGTTAATTTTTCTAGGTAGAATGATTTTCAGTTGAATATATGTAGCTCAAAAGATACAATCACTGAATTTATCATCCTATGCTTTTGATTTCTCATTGAATAATCTGTTGGAAGAAGTTTTCTATTAAATTCTACTGAAAATTAGAAAGAAAAAGGAAGATCAATTATAAAATAATATGAGGAAGAAATTGTACCTTTTCACCACCAGTAATAAAAATATTTGAGAAAAGGCCAGCTACCAAAAGATAAACATACCAGAAAAATGGGGAACTGAGTTATTACATGAAGATGGCTTTGAACATAATATTTACAGAAGAGTTTAAACATGTTTTGCAAATATTTTAAGTCATTGGAAGAATATGCTTTGCTCTATATTTTCAAGAACATAATTATTCTCTAAAACAACCTGCAGTGAATTTTTCCCATTTTTATTGTATTATATCTCCTTTAAATGAAAAATATTCTGAAAGTCACTGGGGGGAACTGACAAAAATAATTCATCTAAAATTTTCTGATCCTTCTAAAATTGTGTGATCTAACATGGCTTAATATGCTTGAAGACAACAACGGGTTAGGGAGATAAAATTAGTTTCTGAAGGTTGAAAGTGAGTGCATTGCTATTCCATTGTGGTGTAGATATGAACTAATATTCACAAAGCAAAGTCAAACTTGAACTTGGTGGTTTCAAAAAGTCTTTCATATATATATACATATATATATAAACACACATGTATATGCTATATTAAAAAAGACAACACATGAATGTAGATCATGACAGACAGTTACATCTGAAATGTATGAAAAATTCTGGCATTATGAGGGTGTCAACATAATCAGTAAAAAATTATTTTTGATGACATGAAGAGGGAAAAGTGTGAGCAGAATGAGAATTTTTGAACAGCAGATAAAGAGCGAAGTCCTTTCCCCTTGTCTGCCAAGCGCACCCACACTTGTCATCAGTGAATCCAATTAAACTTTTTTTTTCAATACAGAAGAGACTTTTGGCAGTCAATGAAGGCTAATTTTTTTCACTTATCCACCCCTTTTAGCCACTGTGAAGATGTTAGTTGAAAGATGTTCAGAGAATTGACTTTGTCCCTCTAGTATAAATTTGTGAATAAATTGAGACATAACTTGGGGAAATTGAAACAGATCACACATTAGTTTTTATATACGAACATAGTCTCAGCCAAAGGTTAAATCACTTAACAGTAAAACATAAGCTCTTCTGGTGCTCTCATGGGTATTTTTTTTTCAGACAAGTAAATTATAATTTTTTTGTTAGGTAAAGGAAAAAAAGTCAAAATAACAAAAAGATCTTCATGACTTCCTGAGGAAAAATTAGTAGGAAAATTTAATAGCCATAATATGTAAAATATAATTACACCAGGAATTTATAGTACTTATCCATGTATATTCACATTTTTTTATCTTCCATGAGCTTCAAAAAACAGTAGTATATTCTAGTTTTGCAAATGCCAAATATTTGAGTTTTTATATTTTATTTTTGTCTGTGATTCCTTTCAATGAAGCACAAAAAATGCTGGATTCGCTTCTTCTCATTTGCACTTGTTCACACCATACAGCCAGAGGCAACCACAAACAAAGACACTTCTACAATGTTTATATTTTTCAGTTGAAAGGGCAGAATGAAAATGATAATTTTGAAAACTACCAATTAAACTAACAAGTCCTGATAGTCCACTCATCAGTACATGGAGATTTTAAAAAAATATTAGTAGTGGGATGTTTTGGTAGATCAATACATGGACCTGTGATTTTTCTGCCACTCCAGTGGCCAAACACCATACCTTCTAAAATCATAGTGTTCTTATAAATTAGAATGATGGGCAAGGACACTCATAGTATTCAGAAATACATATGCAAATTGGAACTTGGTAATTTGAGGGGATCTGTATGCTTGGTATGGATGGGGGAAGACTGATTGAAGGGGTGACACTGGTCAAGACGTATTATACTCAAAATTGCTATGTCAAATTGAAACTCTTTTGCACAGCTATTTAAAGAAAAGAAAATAATTTTAAAAAGACTTCAAGCCTGGAGCTGGCAGTTCATCCCTGCAATCCTAGCTACACAGGAATGTGAAGTCTGAGGATTGAGGTTCAAAGCCAATCTGGACAGGAAAGAACATGAGACTCTTATCTCCAATTAACCACCAGAAAACTGAAAGTAGAGCTATGGCTCAAATGGTAGAGCGCTAGCCTTGAGCTGAAGAGTTCGGGACAGCACCCAAGTGCAGAGTTCAAGCCCCACAACCTACCAAAAAAAGCTTCCAATTTGTAATCATAATTCTATTTACCATTTTCTTTCTGCTCTCCCTTGTACTCAAAGTTTCAAGATACCTATATAGAAAATAGTCATCCTTTTACTAGATAACTCAAAACTGTTATTTGTTGAATTAATAGTGGAAAAACTTGTTTTTGGTAGCCTTTGCTGAGTTGTGCTCCTGAGAAAACATGCATCTCAAGCAAATAATTTGCATTCAATTTCTTGCCATCATTACAATAACATATAACTGACAGAATATCAGTTCTTATTGAAATACTTCATTCAGAATCTTTCATTTGGGGGCTGGGGATATAGCCTAGTGGCAAAGTGCCTGCCTCGGATACACGAGGCCCTAGGTTCGATTCCCCAGCACCACATATACAGAAAACGGCCAGAAGCGGCGCTGTGGCTCAAGTGGCAGAGTGCTAGCCTTGAGCGGGAAGAAGCCAGGGACAGTGCTCAGGCCCTGAGTCCAAGGCCCAGGACTGGCCAAAAAAAAAAAAAAAAAAAAAAAAAAAGAATCTTTCATTTGACATGATATTGACCTCACATCAATAAGACAAACATTTGTGATTCATTCAGCAAAGTAAATGTAAAGCAAGCAAAAATTTGAGGACCTACTATTTGAATTCTGATAGTAAATATGGGTTCTTCTTCGGTTCAGTCAAACCCACTTGTTCCTTTCTGCTCTAAAATTGTGCGAGCAGAAGTGAAGCAGATCAGGTGCAAATAGATAACTGTAAGACATGGGAACAGATTAAATTGAAATCAGGACTTCTGCCTTTATGGCATTTACAAATAGCCATTTCATGTGGCTACTCTCTACTTAGGAAGATTGTATGTAGTTGGCCAGTGAGGAACAGCTAGTTTCTTCCACTTATTCTCTAGAGTACCACTCTCTACATGTTTAACTTTTCCTTCTTTGTGTGTCAATGTTAGGTTTTAAGACAGTTGTTTAATATAGCTTTCTTTTCATCATATTTGGACAACAGAAAATGACAAATATACAATGAGCAAAAATATTTATTTTTTTCTGACTTTAGTTGGGTGATGTCATTGTGTAATAGCTTTTTATTATTTTTTTTTAATACTGGCTCTGTGTCTTCACTATCTTTAAGGGTTAAAACAAGGGAAAAAATCACAGGCTGCAATGGGGTAAGGATTGAAGGTCTATTAAAAAATATTTTATTTTGTAAGAAATCTTAGACAATATTAGATCCAATGAATGAGATTACAAATAAAAGCACATGGAATTGGGGCACCATATCAAGATATTGTTAAAACAAAGCTAATGGTATGTTGGTCAGCATTACAGGAAACAAATGTTTGAGACAATAAATTTGTAAAGACAAAAGGTTTATTTGAGCTCATACAAATGAAAGCTCTGGTCCAAAATCAGGCTACCCTATTAATCTGGGCCCCTGGCAAGGGGGAAATATGGTGAAGAGAGTACTTGAGAGAGGAAACCATTTAGATTACATACAAACCAGAAAGCAGATGTAAGAAGACAGAATGAGCTGTGGTCACATAGCCCTCTACAATGTCATGCTTCTAATGACCCTAGACCATCCCAGTAGGCCCCAGTGCTCAAAAGTTCCATCATTTCCCTAGGACACTAGGGACCTTAAGGACATTAAGCCTTTAGCACATAGGATCACTAGCCTCAAGAACACTGTGTAGATTTAAATCACAGCAAGTAATATATCGAATATTAGGTGACATAGCTGTGTATCTAGGGAACTGTACTCTAAATTAAAATATGTGGTAACATTTTAGCCCTAATTTTTCACAAAATTTCTTAGTAAATGTAATTATTTAACATTGCTTAAGACAAGGTTGGCCAACATTTACATAAAATTTAATTTTTTATTCAATTTGTTAGATCACTAGGTGTTAGCTTATTTTGTTTTTGTCCTTGTAATGAAGAAGAAATTGAGACATCATACTGTCATGACCATATATACATATTTGAAAGACATTTAAAATCTCTCATAGTCATGTATGATTCTGAATCAATAAGTTCAAGCTTTCACCTGAAATTTTCACTAATGTGCAAATCAGACACAATTTCAACCAAGGTGGCCTTTTTCCCCTCCTTATATACTGATCTCTTTGTAATTGCACCCATCTTGACTATTGACCTTTTTTCAATCCTTATTCAAAAGAAGTTTGTGAGCCCCTTTCCATATTCAAATTTAGTCCCTTAAAAGCCTATCACATATGCATATATAAGCTGCACGTGATTAGAAATATAGCTTTAGAAATTATTTTGGCTTTGAATTTTATTTTATAGATTTTTTTGACAAGTGAAATAATTAACTTAAATATTTGGAAATGACCATATCAAGGTAAGTTTGAGTTTTCATAAACAAATCCAGGCCAATAGAATGAACTTGGATAATATATCCCAAAGAATGATAGATCTCAGGTCAGGATTTTTGTTGTTTTTTTTATTTAGTTTTTTATTTGTTTGTTTGTTTTGCCAGTCCTGGTGCTTAAACTCAGGGCCTGAGCATTGTCCCTGGCTTCTTTTCTTTTCTTTTTTTGCCCAAGTCTAGCACTTTACCACTTGAGCCACAGTGTCTACTTCTGAACCCAGGGGTTCATGTATACAAGGCAAGCACTCTGCCACTAGGCCATATTCACAGCCTAGCTTTTTTGTTTGTTTGTTTGTTTTTAATCCATCATTAAAACCATGGAGGTTAGAGTTTTAGAATTATTCTGAAAAATAAAAAAAGGACAGGATTCCATCTTTATCAGACATTCGAAGTTAAAGAAAAAAGCTTTATAAATCTTTATGGCCAAATAGATGAGAGAAGTCAAGAGGCTTAGCCAGGATGAATTAGAGTTCAAGCTCTTTTGCATTAAGAAAGGAGAGTGATGACAGAAAAACATCGTGGTCTACATGGCACTTTCTTTAAAACATACCAATTACACACAGAGTTTGATGAGCATCCAATTTGAGCTCAATGTTCTACTTGTTAACGTTGCTTTCAGCCTATGGAGTGGTTTTTCTTTAAACTGCATGTGATGACAACGTTGTTTCCCTAGTTTGTTTTTATCTTCAACACTGCAAGATTTTAGAACTAAGCAGGAAGTACTTACGAGGCTTACCGTAGAATTCATAACCACCACTTCATTCAGGATTTTGCTCAGATTATATTGTATCAGAAGTTACAAAATCCTGATTTGGGGTTCTCCAACACAGCAGCTCTACCCATCCCACTATTATCCAGTGCCTCTTTGTACTTTTTTTTTCCTATAGCAGGTTTCACCCTTCAGAGTATACTTTATATATGTATTCCATTTTACATTTTATCAATGACACACATTTTCTTTATCCATTCAACAGCTAATGGGCACTTTGGTTGATGCCATATTAACTATTGCAAACAATGCACTCATGAGAGTGAAGATAATGCTTCAACACACTAATTTCAAGATAAAATGCTCAGAAGTAGTAAAGTAGGGATGCTGGGTCTAGTCGACACCATCTTGGCCATGTGAATGATGGGGAACTGGATTTAACTGGCACCATCTTGTCTTCTTGGTGGAGGAGTGGGAAGTCCTACATCCCAGGTGATGGGCATGCCTGAATTCCTAGAGGCAGGGTGGGGACTTGGACCACAAGTTAGTAGACCTGTCAGTCCTGTGCCTTGAAGTTGGGAGAGCCTCATGTTTCCTGTGACCTGCCCTTGACATGACTATTTTAGAGTCAGACAAGCTCAGGCATCATTACACCAGGCCTGGAGTGCTGTGTCAGGTCTCCTGGCTCTCTTCTGGCCACCATGATGTCCCACTTCTAGTCTCCATTGGGGTTGATCTTGTTTTGTGGTATTATTTTTCTGTTCTTTTTTTCCTCTCCAACTCTCATGGCTGTGTTTCATAACAGTGTTAAGTATATTCTAGTGGCTACAGGTCTTTGTGACAGAAGTCCGCATGGAGACACCAGCTTTCTAATAAAGACTTAATTTGGGCTGGGAATATGGCCTAGTGGTTGAGTGCTTGCCTCATATACAGGAAGCCCTGGGTTCAATTCCCCAGCACCACTTATATACAAGAAGGCCAAAATGGTGCTGTGCTAGCTAGCCTTGAGCATAAAGAAGCCAGGGACAGTTCTCAGGCCCTGAGTTCAAGCCCCGGAACTGGCAAAAAAAAAAACCCAAAAAGACTTAATTCAACCTCAAAATGTGGCTTCTGTGTATCTAGTGACTGGATTTACCTTATGGTTGCTGGGTCATATGGTAATTTTGTCCTTGCATTCATTGAGGAACTTCCCTAAATTTTCCATAATGGCTGCCCTTATTCACCCACTAGTAGATAAGAGTTCTGTTTCTCCTTATCTTACCAATATCTGTCTTCTCTTAACTTTCTGAAAATAGTTATTCTGACAGGTGTGAATTGATGTATCATTATGATTTTAACTAGTATTTCTCAAATGCTCAGTGATATTAATTTTTAATAGGGAGTTTTAAATATGGAAGATAAGTAACTTAATTATTTATATATTTAGAAGTTAACCTTTATCACACATAGCACTTTTAAATATGTTTAAAAGCACAAACAAACAAAAGTACAAACAATTTGTTCATTGTCTTTTCACACTATTGTTTATTTTGCTGTAAGATTATTAGCTCAAGGTATTCTTATTTGTTGATTATTTATTTATTTATCTACTCAAATCTTCGGTTGCTGCTCAGACTTCTGTAATTTTTTCTGCTGTTTTTTTCTAATATGATTAGGGATTCATGTCTTAGCTTTAAGCCATTTATGTATTTACAGTTGATTTCTATATAAGGTTTGAGATAAGGGACCAGTTTCATTCCTCTTTGTGTGGTTATCTAGGTTTTCCAGCAATTTTTATTAAAAAGACTTTTTTTCCATTGTATGCTCTTGGCACTTTTATCAAAAGTCAATTGACTCTAAATTCATGATTTTTCTTGCTGGATTCTCTGTTCTGTTGTATAATAAAATTAGTTGATATTTATGTACATTATATGACTATTCCCACTGAAAGTTTTCCTAGAGCATGTGTTTTTGCTCACTGCTGTCATCCCAGTCTAGAGAACAGTGCACCTCATATCCAATACATTTTATTTCAATTAGTATTAACACTTGTTGGAGGAAATAAATAAATATGCTTTTTCTTTCTAGCTTCCTGAAGAATTCTAGAGGAAGGAATGGCCAAAACACTAACCAAACATTCAATAGTCCTACTTTGTCTTTACAATTCCAGAAACTCATTTTCTTTAATATTTATTTAGATTCAGTGATTATTTTTTAAATCTGTAAGTTTTTAAACTATATGGTAGTAAGTATAGTTTTCTATTCTGGAACAAGTTAACCAAACAAACCCACTGAAAAATCTGATAACATTATAGCCTTTTATTGGATGCTCTGGATTTAGAGAGGAAAAATTTGCTCTTGTTCTCATTTTATCTTACACAACTTTCAGTCCTGTGGGGAAGCAACAAGACAAGCAACCCTTCTAATATGGTGTAGTTATGCTGTGATAAGACAGTTACAAGCTGTTACAGAGTCTAGAAGTAGAACCATGTTATATTACTTAGAAAATCTGGAAATTTTCTAGAAGACATTTCTGAGCTGATGGTTTTCAATAGACTAGTAAACATTATAATAATAAAAATAAGAGTAAACATCCCCATAAGCAACTGACAACTATACTGTCATTATTCCTTACGAGGACCCATATTTTGTTTTGTGCTGATGCTGGACCTTGAACATAGAACGTTGAGTTCTCATTTTTACCTGCACCCTACCCCTTGAGCTAGGCCTACATTCTGACTTTCATTGGCTAACTCATGATAAGAATCATAAGCTTTTGTCTACATGATCTGGTGCCAAACCTCAATGATTAGATCTCCATCTCTTAAGCAGAGTTTTTACAGGTGTGACCCACTAGCACTTCACATAAGAACACAGATATAGTAAATATGTGCATGTACTTTTTGTAAAGAAAGTTATTATAAATAATTACTAACTTATCCAATACTACACAGGCTGTAATTGGTAGAATGGAGAACTGGAAAAATGTGGTGAAACCAGAAAGAAGGAAACATTTGCAAAAAGTACAAAAATATAATAGAATATGACAAAGAGTGGGTATGGAGTTGAATGGAGGGGGTTGGGAGGTAGCAGGATTGTTTTGACATAATGTTAGAGAAGAGCAGGGTTAGATTATTATAGCTGGATCATTGGCAGCCAATCCAAGGATTTTGAGATTAATGTTGAAAATTGTCTCCAATATTCTGAAAAAAATGATTAATTATCTAGATCTGTCCAGAAATTAGCATAAATATTTAGGAGATTCGTAATGATTTGTAATTCTCTTGGAGTAGAAAACAAATTCTAAGTAATATTTTATCTCTGTGTTTGTATGAAAGCCTACAAAGGAAGGAGAGAAAAGGCTTACTAGAGTTTAAAACACTGTATTCCCCATGAAAGGAGCATGGGCCCCATAGGGTCTTGTGATACTTAAGGAACTAAGCTTCATTCTATCTACTATATGTCACATCATCTTACTGACTGTCACAAGCAGCCTGCAAAATAGGAATGGAATCTCCATTCTATTGTGTGGAAATGGCATAGATAGAGGTAAGTAATTTACCAGAGCCCACATGGCTGGTCAATAGGGAAGTGAGACTTTAAGCCTAGGCCAAGACTTAAACTCTGTCTCACTCAAACTACATTCATATTTGCAACACCGTGTTCTTCAAACCATTAGATCATGTGGTCATAAAGAATCATAGAATCAGCCCAGCATTAAGAAAATGTAAAACAGAATTAGAGGACATCACAGATAGTAAGGGTTTGCACTAGTGAAGCTTATTTATAAATGCATATAGCTATAAATAGAACACTGTGGATACTGAACTAGGATGAAAATCTGCTTTCCTCTTTTGATTGAGATTGAAAGCATTATGAAACCCTATCTGGTTTAAAAAACTTAAAAAGTCAAACAGTTTGTTTATCCCACTGCTGTCACTTCTTCCTATGAAATTGAATGTTCTCAGATAACTTAGGAACTACTGCACATTACCTGAACAAAACAACAGGACCAGGGAAGGGACAGGAGAAAGCTTCATAGATGCTGAAAAAGACTAACTGACCGCTTCTTTTGCTTCTTGTTTTAGTCGGTGGCAAGCTGTCAAGCTTCTTTAATTAAACCCTTCATATGCCATATTGAGGGAACACAGTGAGTAGCAATTACAATTTCCAAGGAAAATATATGTGTGATCAAATTTTGAAGTTGTAAATTGAAAGAGGACTTCTCTCTCCGGATTTCTGTCATATAATGGAAGGCTAAGAGCAATTATTGTATGAAATACACAGGGTGTATGCTAATACTCATACTTGTTTCACACATGCATCTAAGCAGATTTATTATCTGTACTGTATATAATTACATATAAAATCCAACAAAACTCCATGTGTGTGGTGTTAAGTCACAATCTGTTTCTCTTCGGAACCCATTCTGTGTACAAACATTTTTACAACACATGTGGATTAGTAGTAGGAGTGGATGGTTTAAAAATATATGCTAAAGTAACAACTTAAGTCACAATGCTAAAGGAACACAAAAATCAAAATTGTACTGTAATTCCTTTTCAATGGTAGAAATTAGAGAGAAATCCTAAAATGGGGGACATACAGAATTTTCTAGAAATATATAAATGTCTCAGCTGTTGCTAATTTCTCTTGGAAAGGCCTGTGATAAACTAAATGTCTCAGTCTATATAATTTTTACATCTTAGTAAAGAAAATTAACTACTGGCCTATTGCTCTTGTGCAGTTTCCATATTTTTCATTGAAACATTAGGGCTAGTCTACTCTAAATAGGCTAGATTTTTATTTATTTTTATTTTTATTTTTTGGCCAGTCCTAGGCCGTGAACTCAGGGCCTGAGCACTGTCCCTGGCTTCTTTTTTTGCTCAAGGCTAGCACTCTGCCACTTGAGCCACAGCGCCACTCTGGCCATTTTCTGTATATGTGGTGCTGAGGAATCGAACCCAGGGCCTCATGTATATGGGGCAAGTACTCTTGCCACTAGGCCATATTCCCAGCCCCTAGGCTAGATTTTATTTAATAGTATACATAATAGATTTTTCTAACTGAATGGATTATTGTAATTATCTAGTTGGATTTATTTCATTTGAGTTTGATTTTAGAGTATTAAGAGGCAATGGGGCTGGGAATATGGCCTAGTGGCAAGAGTATTTGCCTCGTATACATGAAGCCCTGGGTTCGATTCCTTAGCACCACATATATAGAAAAGGCCAGAAGAGGCACTGTGGCTCAAGTGGTAGAGTGCTAGCCTTGAGCAAAAAGAAGCCAGGGACAGTGCTCAGGCCCCGAGTCCAATGCCCAGGACTGGCCAAAAAAAAAAAAAAATAAATAAAAAAAGAGGAAATGGGAGGCAAATGGTAGTCCTTCATTCCTGTAATCATGGCTTCTCAGGAGACTGAGATCTGAAGTTGGTGATTTGAAGCCAGCCCAGGGAGGAAAGTCCATGAGAGTATTATCTCTAGTTAACCACCAAAAAGCCAGACGTGTAGCTCAAGTGTCAGAATGCCAGCCTTGAGCAAAAGGTAATGGATAATGTTCAGGCCCTAAATTCAAGTTCCAGTACTGGTATAAAAAATGGAAAAAAAAAAGCCTTGAGTTTTAACTGGACAGGTCCAACCATTTCTAAGTACATAATGATATCCATCAGAGTGGACTTAGAAAGGCTGAAATAAACAGTTCCATGCTCATATCATCCAGGTCACAAAAATTTAGAGATACCCCAAAGTAATACTCTATTTAGTGCTGTTTTACACACATTAATAGTGAAATATCTAGGAATGCTTGTCCAGTAGCTTGAAAATAAACACACTGAACTTAAGTTGGCTGTTGATAGAGTTGTTTAAACCACATGTTGGTGTGGTTTAATAATCATTATTGGTCCAATCTTGCTATTTCAGAACAAAAATGAAGGATGATGCATTTGCCACAGCATTAATAGTACCTACTGAGCACGTACTTTGCAGCTCATGTTATGCCACTTGGAGCCTGTTTCCCATGAGGTTATTTGTACTGAGAAAATGAATTTATTGACTTGTAGAAATGACAAGTAAAAATTGTGGTAAGTCAAGTATGGCTGAATTCAGAAGCTCATATATTGGATGTAGTCCTTTATCTCTTGCGCAGCTTGGCCAAACTTCCACCCATGTTTTGGCTTCATTTTTAGGGCCCATGTGGTTACAAGATGGCAGCAGCTGCTCCAGCCTACATCTCCTCAAGTGAAAGCCAAACGGAAGGGGAAAATGTTCATTCTGTTTAAATTTCTTTCTCTGGTTATACCAAGTGAAATTCCTAAGATTGTCTGTGATTTATTCTGACTGATTTGGCTTGAATTAAGTGCCTATTCCTGGATCAATTTCCACAGCCAGGAGAAGTCAAAGTTCTGACTGCCAAAACCAAGCCCTTTTGTTTCATTTCTGGAAACAGACATTGAACCCTATTCAGAGCACATGGACTGGTAGTTGAGAAGAGGTGAAGTTACTGTAACAAAATGTAACTGTACACTGAAGAACCAAAAATATCCATAATATAATACTCAGATCATTTTATTGTATAAGCTAATTCAGCATTTTAAACTTGAGGAGAAACTTGTATGCAGTTTCCCACTGTAATCTGGGAGTAGAGAGAATGGCAGCCAATATTCTCACTGTGTCCCTTGTGTGGGATCTTGGATATTCTATAATCTCTTTGAATTTCGTTCTCTCCAGCTGAAAAATGGGGCTAATATTGAACTGAATTCTAGTCTACCTCATAGGATTATGGAGTCTCCAAAAGGTAATATTACGATATTATAATATGAATCTTTCTGTGGTGTGTGTGTGTGTGTGTGTGTGTGTGTGTGTGTGTGTGTGTGCGCGCACATGCCAGTCCTGGGACTTGAACTTGAGCCTGAGTACTATCCGTTAGCATTTTGCTCAAACTTGGTGCTTAATTATTTGAGCCACTACTCTCTTTTTGGCTTTTTGGTGGTTAATTGGAGATGAGTCTTATAGACTTAACTGACTAGACACATTGGCTTTGAATTGCAATCTTAAGATCTCAGCCTCTTGTACAGGTGTGATACACTGGCATCTGGCTCAAGTCTTATCTAATATTTAATATGCAATTTACCTAGAAACTACATTATTTAACCCTTAACAATAATTTTCTGCAGTGGATGCTACTGTAATAACTTGAATTTAAAGTGGGAGATTTGAGTTTCAGAGAGGTTAATCCATTTACTCATTAATACACAGTGTTAGATTACGGAGTCAGTATTTGTTAAAATATTAAATTCATAATGATAGCTATCATAACAGAAATATAAAGAAATGTTATTGGTTCTATCAGTTCTATGAATAATAATTCTTACATATTTTAAAACTGGCAGGACTGTTACAGTCAAGGGTTAGGGGCCAAACAACATAGTTATCACCTGCATTCATATGAACTTTGAAATTATTGCCTTACTGCTGTTACCTACTGCTGTTATGCAATAGTCAGCTATATATTAAGTTTAAATGCTAGGAAAATGTTACTAAAATTTTATACTAAGAACTGGGCACTAGTGGCTTACACCTGTAATCCTAGCTACTTAGGAGGCTGAGACCTAGGTGATCACAAGCCGTGGCAAAAAATAAAAATAAAAATAAAGTTTTTAATACTCTCTCTCCAATTAACCATGAAAATCCTTTACCAAAATCATGGCTCAAGGGTTAGAGCACCAGCCATGAGCAAGAGAGCTGATAGTGCAAGGCCTAAAGTTCTAGCACACATATCAGCACACAAACAATGACCAAAAGAATTATTACATTCTGATTTGTTATTGAAACAGAAAGTTACTTAACAGACAAGGAACAATACAACATATGGAGGATATTGTGTAGGAAGTACATTCCCGGTAAAAATAACTACAGCCTCTCATTTTATTCTAAGGCAATGACCGTATGCCTACAATATCAAAAAAAAGGAAGATGTCTCAAAGTAGAATCCATGTTTAAGTTTGCTACTAAATGTATGCTGAAGGATTGCCAGTCATAGATTTATGATGCCATGATGAATTTATTCTGTTTTAGACTTATGAAAAATACAGTGCTAAATGTCTTTGTCCAAATAACCCACAAGGACTTTATTATTTAAATATAAAATAAAATATTTATTAAGTAGTTGTACAAAGTGGTTATAATACCATAAGTCAGGATATGAGTACACAACGCATCTTGATCAGTGTCATTCTTTACATCCTTGCTCCTCTTATTTCTCTTTGCCAAACTTGCCCTCAAGTTTCTTACATAATGTGGAATATAATGACTGTATTTGCTCAAATTTGCTTAAATGCAAAATGAAATATTGAATGGGTAGAAGTTAGATGCCACGATTTAATTAATACTACCCCCACAGCTGTACGATGTAAAGGACATTTTATTGATTATAGCTTATAGTCTTTGATCCTATAGCATGATTACATTTCATTATATGTACTTTTGAAGTACTACTGTATAGAAGAAGAAATTTACATTTGGAGGAGTTCATTCACTTAGACCTGTGTTGAATCAGCTAGAACTTTAGTGGAACTTTATGATTAATGTAACAAAAATAAGAGAAAATGAATATGATTGGAATAAATAAAATAGAAATATTCTCTGGTGGCTCATGGCTGTAATTCTACATACTCAGGTGGCTGAGATATGAGGATAGTGGTTGGAAGGCAGCCCAGGCAGGAAATTCCATCAGATTCTTATCTCCAATTAACCAACAAAAATACAAAAGTGAAACTGTGGCTCAACTGGTAGAGCACCAACTTTGATTTAAAAAGTAAGGGGCAGAGACCATGCCCTGAGTTCAAGCCCTTGTACTATCATTCACACACACACACACACACACACACACACACACACAAGCATATGAAAGAGAAAGGAAGGAAAGAAAGAAAGAAAGAAAGAAAGAAAGAAAGAAAGAAAGAAAGAAAGAAGAAGGAAGGAAGGAAGGAAGGAAGGAAGGAAGGAAGGAAGGAAGGAAGGAAGGAAGGAAGGAAGGAGAAATGAGAGAGGAAGGGAGGAGGGAAGGAAGAGAGGAAGGAAGGAAGAGAAAGAGAGTGAGAAAGAATAAAAGAAACAAAACAGGAAAGGATACAAAAAAGATTCAGGTTAGTCAAATGTTCAGCTTGGCCATCTATTCCACAACTAGGGCACCAATACAGAGTACTTTGAGATTAACTCTTTCTTTGTTGCTCAAGGCAGCCTTTCATGATGTCAAATCTTAAAGACAATGTTTTTGTCATTATTATTGTTGAGTTTGCAAATTATTTTTTCTCATCGATAAATAAAAATTCACAGAAGATAATGGGGGTTGAGGAATTTGAATGATATCCAAGAATCTTCTTCCTTTCTTCATTCATTTGTGTTGAATTTTTTTCCTCCAAATAATGAAACTTTAAATTACTAATCCCTTTCCCACCAAGACAAATTGTTATAGAGAAAGGATATGCATTCCTCTAAAGTTCCCAGTAGGAGGCATTTATATAACAAACATAGGAGGGACAATCTTTATAGCCATTAGGTTTCAGATATTTGTAGGCTTTCCCTCAGTGAAATCAAGTCATATCTGGCTTGAGATTGCAGCTGGAGGCCTCATTAGCAGAGATAGGGCAATTTATTTTTTGCCTGGAAGTCAGCCTATTTTACACCATTTTTTGATAATCTAAACCTGAATAGGTTTAGCAATAATAGAACTCTTTTACTACCAATTAAGTCATGCTGCAGAATGCAGGCTTCTTTTCTTTTAGGAAAATGGCTCTGTCCTATGCTTCCAAATATTATTAAATTCAACCTGATTTCTAGTTTCATATCTGTAGAATTTTACAGATAGATATTTCAATCTTAAAGACTTACTGAAAACATAGCTTTGCCACTAAATAACAGTGGATCTGTTCTTATGAACTGTTATTGTTATTATATTAGTACTGATATTTGTGTGATCCTGGTTAATTTAGAAGTTATTTCTCATGATTATTGTTGCTAAAAAGTAATCTGTGGAGGGAAAATACTATGGTTTCTTTCATGCACTGGTTTCCATGTACTGACTTACAATTTTCTTACTGGGAATATTGTTTCACTTTGGTAGAAGCCCCCACAAAGGGCTTCTACTGGATATGTCAGAGTATTTTGCCAGACAGTCATGATAGCTAATCTGTCTGGTATAAAATGGTTGTGATGCAACGTGTGAACAGGAGAATTGAAGAGTTTGTGGTGTCCTCAGAAATGGTATGGTAGAGTTTATTGACTGGGAAAGAGATTACCATATTGAAACCTCAAAAGAAAACAGAAAAGGGAACACATGCTGCCTATACCTCAAAAATTGTCAATTTTGTTAAAGTTATTAGATATCTAGCTTTTGTAAAAATTACATATATATATATATATATACTCAGGGGCTGGAAATATAGCCTAGTGACAAGAGTGCTTGCCTCATATACATAAAGGCCAGGGTTCGATTCCCCAACACCATGGACATAGGAAATGGCCAGAAGTGGCACTGTGGCTCAAGTGGTAGAGTGCTAGCCTTGAGCAAAAAGAAGCCAGGGACAGTGCTCAGGCCCTGAGTCCAAGGCCTAGGACTGGCAAAACAAACAAACAAACAAACAAAAAATATATACTCAGGGGATAAGGTCTCATTGTGAACTCCGGGCTGATCTTGATAATGACTCACTCTCCTGCCCCATCCTCCCGAGTACTGGGATAATAAATATGCATTATGATCATAGGATAAAACTTAAATATTTGTCATGCAGGCACCAACATGATTTGGTGATTTGGGGTTTTAGGGATTTAGCTTGAAATTCTGCTTGTATTCATCAAAGAAAAACACATCTTATAAATGCAGCCTTTCGTGAGAGGAGCTTTTTTATTTGCAATAGAACTGTTCTTATTTGTTCTACCATACTAAATATACATATGTAGTTAAGAAAATGCCAACAGGTTGATAAAATCTGTCATTTAAATTTTAGTCCTCAGGCTGGACTCCATAAGTTGCTGCTGGTGCAGGGCACGTTCACCCCAGGGGCCCTGGCACACTTCCTCAAGCTGAGCACCCTCAGTGTGAACCAGCAGGAGGCAAAGCTAGGTTGAAAGACAGTCAGCAGAAGCTCATACTTGCACATGTTTATTTTCAATAATTAGGCATAGTGTTAATAGAAACATCCATTTGAAGCAAAGGCTGCTTATTTGTGCAAACAGTGGGAATATGTAGTAGTATTTCACTGTACCCTAGGAAGACTACAAACTTAAGGAATGAGGCTCAGTCCAAGAAAATACTTTCAAGAAAGGAAAGAAAGCGCTTTGGCTATTACAAATAATGCTTCTATGATTGTTGGTGTGCAACATTTGTGTGGAAATATTTTGAGTGAATATGAAGAAGTGCAAATGCTGGGTCTTATGACCTGCACAAATTTTCCTGTGGTTTGTCATCTTACTTGTTTATAGTTATTACACCAAAAAACAGTTTAAAAAAATTTTTTATAATGCCCTGTTTAACTCTTCTTTTGCTGTTGGTACCAGTTTTAATTTTAATCACACACTAGGATATGTAAATTTTCTTTTTTTATACCTAATTATTTAAGATTCTTTCCTTTTTTTGTCAGTCATAGTGCATGCACTCAGAGCCTGGGCACTGCCCCTGAGCATTTTTGCTCAAGGCTAGTGCTATATAGCATTTTGAGCCACAGTTCCACTTCTGGTTTTCTAGTGGTTACATTGAGATAAGAGTCTCATAGACCTTTTACCCAGGCTGGTTTTGAGCTGTGATCTTCAGATCTCAGCCTCCTGAGTAGCTAGGTTTATAGATGTGAGTCACCAGCACCTGGCTGTAAGATTTTTTTTAAATAAGTTTTACTCCTTACACTGGTATGCTTATTAATAAACTCAATATTTATATTGTCACATTTTGCATTACTTTTGTATGCTCAACTTTATTCAATTCTCTCTCTCTCACTCTCTCTTTCTCTCTCTCTGTCTTTCTCATAGCACTGAGGATTGAACCCAGTTTGAACTTGCTAGACAAATGGTCTTCTATGGTTCCAGATATTTTTCATTAACACATGTAGGCGTAGAACTATTGATTAAAATATTATTTTATTGCTGTGTTATAGTTGCCTAAAATAAATACAAATGTGTGGGTTTGAACATTTGTGTGGAGTTTTTATGTGCATGTATGTATATTTCCTTTTACATATACATGTAGAAGTGAGTGTTAGGTGAAATGTTTAACTTCTTAAGGAAATACCAAACTGTTTTCTGATATGTCTGAATGAGTTTATATTCCCATGATTGATACCTGAATATTGCAGTTTCTCCATTTTTCCTTTCCAACACATTTTTTGAAAAATTTCTTTATTATTTTTGTAAAAGTAATGTACAGAGGGGGATTCCACAGTTCAGTTATATAAGTCAGGTAAAGAGTACACTTCTTTCTGAGCAATGTCACCCTTCCCTTGCTCTCTCCCAGTCTTTCCCTCCTGTCCACACCCATAGTTGTATAGTTAATTTTTAATGTAGGGTCTAGTGAGTACCACTACTGCATTTCTTCACCCTTTGTAGCAACATTTCCATGCTCCCCCTTAACCTCCCAAAGATGGATAAATGAAGAACAAACAAGACAAAAGGAAAAGAAAACAAAAACAGCAGCAAAGAAATGATATTTTGAGTGGCACTTCTTTTATGAACAGAGATGTGGAGCATTTCTTCATTTGACTATTGGCCATCCTTACCCTTTCTGCTATGCATCAGACAAGGGCCCCTTAACTAAAATGTTCTTACAACTCAAAAAATTAACCCCTCCCCAATAAATCCTTGAAGAACCAATACATACTTTCTTAACAAATTGCTTTATTGTTTTTTGTAAAGGTGATGCACATAAGTATTATGACTGTATGAGACAGGTAATGAGTACATTTCCTTTTATACACTGTCCTTGTTCCCTCATTCTCTCTGAGTCCCTCCCTTCCATCTCTACCAATGAGTTATATAGCTCACGTTCATCTGTGTCCAGTGAGCTCTACTGCTGCACTTTTTCACCCTTTTTCCCTTGAATTCTATATCCTGCCCCCACCCTCCCTAAGATATACACTTGAACATACTATGCATAAAGAAAATAAGATGGAATCATCAAAAATAAAAATTAGACATATTTTCTGTCTGTTTGTATGTGTGTTTGGATTACAGGTATCCCAGTAACTGTGTAATCGTATCTCATTGTAGTTAGATTTACATTCACCTACCCGCTAATGACATTGATCATCTTTTCTTTGCATACAAGTTTAGAAAACTGCCTGTTCACATTTTTGCTCTTTTAAATATGGTTATTTCTCTTTACTGTATTGTTAATAGTTACTCATAAATCTTATATACTCATTATCTTTTTATAAAAACTTTTCAATGCCATATTGAAAACTTCTATGTGTACATTCTCAAAATACTTTTTTGATAATACTATGGATAGTTTCAAGGAGTAGAAAAGTAAATCACTCAATTTCTCTTTGAAAATTGTTTTGGTGGTTGTGTGTCCTTCATTTTATTATGTAAGTGTTAAGATTTGTTTTCAATTTCTACAAAAGCGTGCTGCAAGATTAAGTTATATTCAACCTGTTGATCAATTTGGGAAGAAATGACATCTTACCTACATTGATCCTTGTAAGACATGGGTACCACATATGTTTTATTTCTCTCATCAGTATATTATAGTTTAGTATATGAATCCTAGATACACTTTATTAAATTTATCTCTAGTTTATTTCTGTATGCTTCATTTTGATTTTTAATGTATCTCCATCTCTTTTATTTCATAAAACTTGAACTCTGTGCCCCCTAAACAACTCTTTCCTCCTCTACCTCAGCCATGATAGCCACCTTCTTACTCTGTTTCCTTGAGTTTGACAGTTTCCTTTGAGTTTTGACAGTGTGCAAGGGACATTGAATAGGGCCTGTCTTTCTGTTACAGGCCTCATCCACCTAGTGCAGTCGCCATCAGGTTCATCCATGTTGTGACATGCATAAAAATCTCATCCTTTGTGAAGCCTTCCATTCTATAGTATGCACATACAAATGTAAATTTGTGATTTAACATTACTTGTGTAGGGGCTGGGAATATGGCCTACTGGCAAGAGTGCTTGCCTCATATACATGAAGCCCTAGGTTTGATTCCCCAGCACCACATATATAGAAAACGGCCAGAAGTGGCGCTGTGGCTCAAGTGGCAGAGTGCTAGCCTTGAGCAAAAAGAGGCCAGGGACAGTGCTCAGGCCCTGAGTCCAAGGCCCAGGACTGGCAAAACAAAACAAAAACAAAACAAAACAAAAACATTACTTGTGTATCAAGAATTAGTATGATATTTACTTGTCGGTTTTGCATCTTAAGAATTTGCTAAATTCATTTATTAACTCTAGTATGACTTTTTGGTTTTTTTCTATATAGGCAATCCTTTAATCAATGAATAAAAGAGTATTCTTTTCTTTCTCCAACCTGTATGTACTTTATTATTTTGTTTGTATATATGAATTTTGGTTTGCCTGAGGAATAATTGATAGTAAATCATATCCACTTTCCATATACATTTTAATGTTTGGATATAAGCATCCCCAATATCATCTACCCAAACAAAATGCTAGACACATCTGTAGCGCTTTCAGAAATCACATTGAATTCATAAGTTTTTGCTTGTTTTTAGTAAGCACACATAAAATGAGATCTATCCTCTTAATGTTTTCTTTATGAAACAGTACAGTATTGCTGACTACCAGTACTGTGTTGTATAACTAGTTTCTTAAGCTCCTCTGTGCATTTTAGTTATTTTCTTTTATTGAAATAACCAATTCAGCAGAAATAGGAATAGGACTTGTGAGCCCAGGACAGTCTTTCAATCTCTCAAATTTACACCAGTCCTGGGGATTGAACTCAGGGCCTTGTCCCTGAGCTTTTTGCTTCAAGGCTAGTTGCTTTATCATGTGAGCCACCTCCACTTCTGGCTTTTTGGTGATTAATCTGAAATAAGAGTCTCACAACTTTCCTGCCCATCTCAGCCTCCTGAATAACAAGGATTACAGGCATGAGCCACAGGTACCCAGCTGTCTTTTAAACATTTAAATTGTTTTTTTCCTATTATTATATGATACTTGGAAAGGTGAGAGAAGGGCTTTAAAAAGATATCCTTTTTGTGTTAATATTTTCGTATTCTTATTTTTATTCTTAGTTTTTAATATTCAGGGAAAAAGTCAAGTAACTTTTGTTTTTAATGACAAGAATAGTCCATGTAAAATTTCTTACCAGCATTTGACCCAGGAAAGGCTGAATGGGAAGGCTTTACAAGTCAATCTATATAATTTCCTGAATATATATGTATATATATATGTATATATATAGAGAGTGTGAGGGACAGAATGTTCATATACAGAATATTATATATACATGTTTATGTGGCAAGGCAATTTGAGGCTCCTTGAGATAACAAATGCTTAGGAGAAGATGACATCTCCACAGTCATTGGTTTACATTTTAATTTTGAACAGCACAAAGCTCAATTTCTATCTCTTACAACAAACCACAGAAAAACATCCCTCCCTAGGTCTGGCCCTCTTTAGGAGCTGTGTGTGAGAGAGACTGATATTTAACTGGTCTGGTTTATAGCTTGGGCTGGAGGTTACTTTAAGGAAACTAACTCCCTGTGAGATTTTAATATGCTAAGAAACCCATTCCTCAGACTTTAGGCAGAAACTTGGTATACCCTTAGAGTCAGATGAGATACAGGTGTGAGATTTTACTAGACACCAGGCTCCAGATCCACTTCTTAGGACAGCCCGAAGATGCAGTCCAGTGCTCTTGGCCTGCTGCCTACATGGACCAGCAGAGGTCTTACAGGGTAATTTCTGCTGCCAGGGAAACAGCCTTTCTGTGCATTGACTTTCAATGACCTTCCAGCCGTGATTCCCTCCTGGCCTTCACCTGCAGCTGTCTGCCTGCCTGTTCTTACCGGCTGGCTCTGCAGAATTGCTCACACCATCTGTGCTGGGCTGTCTGGAGCAAAAAAGGTTTGCATGGAGGGTGGACTTCCTTGTGGAGTCAAAGATCAGCTGTGTTGACCAGCTCCTAGCAAAGATTTTCCTACCTAATTCTATCTCCTTGCAGCAACCTCTCTCATATTGCTTTAGAAGAGGTTCATAATTACTCAGTCTTCTTTCTATTCTTGGCTAATCTCCCTCACACGTATTTTTTTAAAGTAAAAAACAAAAAGAGTACAAAATAGCATATGTGCATACCAATGGGGTCACACAAATCTTACTTAAGGAACATAATTATGATATTTTACCCTTGTTTCACTAACCATTTTATTGACTGTAATAAGAACTACTCCAAGACCAAAGACTTAAAATGCTAGCAAATTAAAACCATCCTCGATGTAGAGAGCACTTCTAATCTGAAGCATTCCTTCTGATTCTGTTTTGACAATCTATAAACACCATATGTTGAGTGGACAATCTTGGAGAGTTCTGGCTGAAACTACAGTCTGTTTTCTTTCCTTTCTTTTTTCTTTTACTGAAGTCCCCCAGGAGTGACCTAATTGATCCAAAAGACAAAAGACCAAGGACATTACAAGAGAAATAGGAATCCAATACTAACGATTCATGTGCATATGGAATTACTTATTTTATCATCAAAAATATTCACTTCTCACAGTGCATGGCCCAAGTGATTCTTTTTCCATCGGATTCTTCAGTGAGTGTAAAGAGCTTGGCACCATATTTTTAGCTTGGAAAGACACACAGCAAGTGAAACATAAAAAGTTCTCTTACCTTAGCCCCAAAGCAGTTAAAATTGGATAAAGATCAAATTTTTCTGCTGAGAAATCTAGGAAAAACAGACCCCCAATTCCACAAGATCTTTAATTCACCATCTCTGGAAATTTCTTTAGGAAATTGATTTCTACCCTACCGTAGTTCCATGTCACCCTCTGCACTTTTTCATTTTTATTCAGATCTCCTAAATTTACACACACACACACACACACACACACACACACACACACACACACACACACACCCCTTTGTTTCTCAAATATTCTTTAGTGTTAAGGTTGTTGAGGGGGAAATGTTAACAGTTATTTAAGATGCTAATCATGGTACGAAGGAGTCTGTGGGTTCCAGGGCTTAACATACCACAACTCAAAGAATAACTTTTCAGATTAGTAAGTATGACTGACAAGTGAGTGAATGCCTTATTAAACATACACCTTACAACTCAGCACTGTCACTTCTCATGACTGGTTTACCTGGCTGTACCTCAAGCCCTGTCCATTTATCGACAACCATGTTGTGAGTTGCAATGTTCAGTACAATGCCTCATCTTAGTACAATTACCTTTGTCAAGTGCTCAGCCACAGATGACTTGTTTCCCAGCATGGAGAACACACTTGTGTTTCCCATGAACAAAGATGAAAGTTTAACTAAGATCTCTTAAAAGCACTTCAAGCAAAAAGTGAGACATCTAAAACTCCATTCAAGAAATGTGCTTGAACACACTGGCATTCACAGCTTGCAGCCGGATGCGTACTGTCTAGGGATATTGCTGGACAGGTGTGTCAGGATGAAAGCTTAAGGTGCACTCACTCACTCCTCATCCACCTCTAAAGCATAAAGGGCTTTAGATACAATGTTGATAGGAAAGGTAAAAGAGGAAGAAAATTTACTCTTGTTCAAAAATATTTCTTTAGGCTTGGAGGCTTTCCAAGTAACAATTTTAGAAGCTCAACTATTCAACAAAATAAAATTTGGAGACACTAATCATGCATTAGGCATATCTCTAAAAGCTTTCCATAATTAACTAATAAAATCGACAGACCTATGCTACTTTTTTAAACAGAAAAAAAATCTGTATTTTCAAAGGGCAATTCTGACTAACAGAAGAAAATTTCAGAGGTATTAAATGACAGGGTCAACTTGCTATCTTAGCCATTCTTGGACCAGTGCCAACATTATTAGCCATTCTTCCACAGAGTCATCTTTAACAACAACAAAGACTTTCTACTCATTTTCTTAATATATCCCAACAATTCTATGGGAATAAATATTTTTATTTTCCTATTTTACAATGGAACTTAAAATGTTTAAAAACTTGTTCGAGTGCATATGATTCATATCCTTCTGGAGATGATGTCCAAACCTATGCAATTTGGCCAAAGACAGCTTTAGCATTCTTCCACAATGTTCAAGATACTTAATTAACTGCACTAACATAGACTTTAACCTCACAATCTGCTGCCACACTTTTCCACTGTCTTTGGCATGGCCATCACCACTGCCATCCTAGGTTGAGTTCATGCGGGCCCCAGGGCCACATAGTATATCTATTGACAGCATGTCTAATATTTTCATCACTCCTAAACTCCAGATTGCTGAAGGCTGCATTTCCAAATCAGAGGCCTATTATGGCTCACCACTGATAAAGATACTGTGGACAGGATTTCTGCTTATGTTTGACAGTGAGACAAAACAGACCCATACAAACAAATGCATTTTTTAGGCATCAGAGTATACTTCAAATTATTGTTAAATACTTAGAGTTTCAGTATGACGAAATGCATTTAGAAAGCAAGCTGTCTTTTGTTCAATATATATTTGATCTGAAGAAGCAAAAGTTAGAATATATTGTCCCTGGGGTCTATAAAAATCACATAGCTTGCAATAGAACCTCATAAATTTACTCAGGCCTTTTCAGATATTGAACTGGATATATCAAATATAAAATATATACGCATATCTTTAACCTGCACATGTTTACTCTAGCCAGTCCCTATGGAATTTCTTTTCTCATTATATAATGGCCGTAAATTCTTTGAGAGGCAGTGAGATAAGAAGCATTCCTTCAATCTCTCCAAATGATAAAAGATAGATCTCTTTGGTTCGATGAGAACTATGGTCAAAATAACTATTTAAAGGGTACATAAAAAGAAAGTACAGAGCAAAGTACAATTGAATAAAACCAGACCCTGAGTCTCTTTGGCAGAGAGAGTCTAGACATTGCACAGATGGGCTGAGAAAGTGGCCAGCATCATTAGACTTTTAGAATTAGGCACATAATCTTTGATAGGGGATAGGGAAAAATCTTTCTGGCTGTTGTCCACGTTGAAAGTCTTTACCAGGAAAGGAGAGGAGTTTCCTTTTGAATTTTGGGTTCCTTCTGTTTTGTCTTGCCAGCAACTAATACTAAACAACAATTCTCATATTCTTAATGTTTATGTAAGTACAACTACAAACCATGTATGTGGGTGTATTTTTCTACATCAAAATATATTTTATACCATTATTTAGACTTGAAAATCCAATTACAGTCTTCTATTTTCATATGTATTACATCTTAACAAGAATTTTTTTGAGGTAGGGTCTATCTATGCTGTCTTGGCTGGCCTGGAACTCAAAATTCTTCAGCAATAGTCTCAGTCCTGAGATTAAAGATGTGCCTCACCAAACCAGGTAATTTTGGCAGGAAAATTGTCAAGATTGTTAAAGGGTTGGGGTGAGAGAAAATAAACCTATACTAGTGATGTTCTCGGAGAAGATAGAGGATTTCTAGATGTTTCTTTTTTTGTTTGTTTTGTTTTTTTGTTTATTTATTTATTTTTCTTATTTATTGTCAAAGCGATTTACAGAGAGGTTACAGTTTCATACGTTAGGCATTGGATACTTTTCTTGTACTGTTTGTACTGTACCCTTCCCTTTCCCTTTTCCCCTCTCCCCCCATGAGTTGTTCAGTTGGTTTACACAAAACAGTTTTGCAAGCATTGCTTTTGTAGTTGTTTGTCTTTTTATCCTGTGTCTCTCAATTTTGGTATTCCCTTTCATTTTCCTAGTTCTAATACCAGTATACACAGCTTCCAATGTACTCAGATAAGATACAGTAATAGTGCAGGTACAACCACAGGAAGGGGATACAAGAAGATCATCAACAATAGAAGCTATGGTTTCACATGAAGATAAGAACAAGATCTTTCTCTGCAGAACTAGACTCACCTGACCCCAGGTCATCATGAAATAGTGGAGGAACTACTAAAAGAGAAACAGAAGTCATTATTTTACCTTGTTACAAACTTAAGTTGCTTAAGAGTCTTGGGACTTATTTTTTAACCAGAGCACTGAGCAATCTCCACAGGTCTGTCCAAGCTCAAAGTCTTAGCAATATATTTATTGCTAATAGCTGCTATTATTCATATTTTTATTTCCACCCTACATTCGAACAAATGTGTTTGAAGTCATGACTTAAACACATAACTCATAATCACATACAATAAGTAAACAAGTAAAGCAAAAAAAGGCTAACATTTAAAATAAAGATTAGTACCAGTTCATTGATATTAATATTGAAGCAGTCTGAAGTACTGTCTATTAGTAGGACAAGGTTTTATTCACAAATGGTTTCAAACCGTTGAAACTCTCATGTCCATGGGTAATTAAGTTCCAGAAATACAGTTCTATACAGTACAACTACACCAATATAGTTGCAACGTTTTCAAAATGAAACATTGCTAATTACCTGTGGTAGGTATAAAAAAGTTTCAGTTTAACAGATTAACAGGTAACAATTTTAATCTAATTTACCTTTGTTAAAATCATCTGTAGATAAGTGAAAAATCACAGCTCTATATAAATAAAATATAATAATTTAATTTCATATGAGGAGTTCATATTTACTACCTGTTAAAATTATTACTTTATTTTATAACGATGTATTTTGATAATTTACCTTTTTTTTTATCAGTTCTGGGACTTGAACTCAGAGCCTGGGTTCCATACCTGAGCTCTTTTGCTCAAGGTTACTACTCTACCACTTTGAGCCACAGTTCTACTTCTGGTTTTCTGTTGGTTAATTGGAGAGGGGACTTTTCTGCCCAGGCTGTCTTTGAACCATGAACTTCAGATCTCAGCCTCCTGTGTTGCTAGGATTACAGGTGTAAGCCATTGCACCGGGCTTGCTCATTTATTGGTAAATATTTTAAAAGTCAGAAATTTTGTTTGAATTTTATCTTTAGTTCTCTGGAAGGGTCATTTTCTTTGAGTTGGAATGTAGCAATAAAGGCAATGAATGGTATAGTTGTCTATTCTTTTAAAAATATTTATTACGTTTAAGTAGTTTTACAAAGGATTTACCATGATACTTGTCTATTTGAAATATTCAACTTTGATACACACTGATATTACTTGATATTACTTGGAAATAATAGGAAAAAGGAAAGTTTACATCTTTGTGTTTGGAAGCAGAGAGCCATATTTCCTGCCATATATAGAAAGAGATGGCCTTCATAAAACTATGGTTAAAAAAGCAACATAAAACCTTACTCCCATTTTGTGTACCTCAGTATCTAGTTTCTACATTAATAACAATAAATCTAAGGTGAATTCATTCAGGATCAGTTCCCATTCATAAAGCCCCAAAGGCTATGTATCTAGCAATATGAATTTCTAGTCTTTTTTGACATCTTTAAGTTGTGGAAAAGCTCATCTCATCCTGGCTCAGAAAAAGGGCCCACACTCATGATTTCACATGTAATTGATATGTTTAGAAAATACTTTTCAGCAGCCAATACATTTCTAACTTGTTGAGACTACAGGATTTTTTTTTTTTTTTGGTTAGGTAAAGTGATTGTTGCATCTTTCAGCCCCTGCAGGGTATGAGTAGAGACCACAGCTGTAGAGTTAACAAGAGACATGAAGAACTACCAAAAATAACCAGCCTAAGAATACTCTAGTAGCAGAAACACAGAGATTATGCAAAACTCTGTCATTTCTTTCCTAAAAAGAACATTTTTCCAGATTCCAACTGGGATTGTTGTTTCTAAGGCTATTGCCAATTTCTAGGATTATTTACCAATTTATACCAAATCTGATCTCAATCCATTTTCAACTGCCCAACTCATGTCTTGCTATTAGGACTATGACATTTGAATTCCGTAAGAGCTGTAAAGAGCTCATGATGCAATTTAAGTAATATAACCACCTAAGGGTTATTTCCAAGTTTCATGTCCCAAAGCTCATTTGAGACTTACATTAGCTTTTTGTTGATTTTTCTCAAAGTAAGGCAAGTCCTGAGGCTACCAAAGCTCTTACTATATGTGACAGTTTTAGTTTGCCATTAAAACCTTAATGGCAACATTAGATGGAGTTTTCCTATTGACACATAAATAATAGTCTTTTCGATGTGTCCAGTCTTATGTGTCCAGGTCACTAACTGAGTTTAAATTTTTTTCCATTTAATTTCATTTTTTTAAGCATTCAAAAATCTTACTGGACTAGTCCTATGAACAAATAATCAGAGATGATTCCTCTCAAATACTGGTAAAGGAACCACCAAGACAAGGTCTCAAATAGGTATCTTAAAAGTTTTGATAAGCATAAAATATAACCATTATGGTATGTTGGTATGTTGACAATTCCAGGTAGTGCTATACATCACTTATTAACTTTCTGTAAGATATTTTATATGCAATGACACATGTATTTCTAATGGCAAATGCTTGTACAACTTATTTTTAAAATGAAAAAAACTGTGCATTGAAAAATAAAATTAAGTACACATAACCCATGTCTCACATCGTCTCTTTGAGAGTAAAATTTTGAAAGATATCACTTGTTTTCATTCCTGAAAGCACTTCAGCTGAAAAAGTCTGGGCTGGAGGGACGACAAGCCCCAGAGATCACTGAGGGCCTGCACGTGGAAGGCCTGTAAGAGGAATTTTGCCTAGTTCTTTCTGTATCTGGATCTTAGTTCGTGTCTGGTTGGAACTACAACTAAGGACTGGAAAAGCTTTGAATCTCATCTTATCTCCAAATGGATCCTGAGGGTTACTATTGGGTTAGCATTCCTACACTAACAGGGGGAGACAACAAATCCTTCCACAACCATACCTACAGTGTTCCAACTGATGACCATTCCTGCTCATTGTCTCAACATACGCTGCTGACAGGGAGTCAGCATAGCAGCACACAGAAGGAGGTGCTATGATTCCTGACATCACTTCCCTTTGTGAAGTTCCTGAGTTCACACCACTAGAAAACAATGACTTAACTCCTCTTTCTGCTTCATGAATGAGTATCAGACAATCTTACAAGTACCAGAGGCAACAGCAACACTGCCTGAGGTTACTCTCCTCATAGAAATAGCCACAATAGTGTGTACACTGTACACTCAGTTGTCCATACCACATGTGCCTGATCCTACAAAGATAAAGGGTCTAATATAGTACACTCTTAAGGAAGTTCTGTCCTGCGCCAAGGAGCCCAAGTGTTTCTCCTACTCCTTCCTTTAGTGTTTTCAGGGTGTTTGGATTTTGAGGACTTTAATCCATTTGGAATTGATTTTGGTGCAAGGTGATATATAAGGATCTAGTTTTAGTTTGTTGCATGTGTTGAGCCAGTTTTGCCAGCACCATTTGTTAAAGAAGCTATCTTTCTTCCAAACTATTGTTTTAGCTCCTTTATCAAAGATTAAGTAGGCATAGTTCTGTGGTATCATTTCTGGGTCTTCAATTCTGTCCCACTGGTCTTCAGGCCTGTTCTGGTGCCAATACCAAGCTGTTTTTATTACTATAGCTTTATAATACAGCTTGAAGTTGGGTATTGTAATTCCTCCAGCACTGTTCTTTCTGCTTAGGATTGTTTTTGCTATTCTAGGTCTAGAAAGGCTACAAATCAAAGAAAGGTTGGACAAATGGGACTGCATCAAACTGCAGAGCTTCTGCACGGCAAAGGACATAGCTCTCAAGATAAACAGAAAGCCCACAGACTGGGAGAAGATCTTTACTGGCCATTCAACGGACAAAGGCCTCATCTCTAAAATATATGCAGAACTAAAAAAATTACCTTCTTCCAAAACAAAACCGCAAAGAACCATTAGCCCCCTCATCAAGTGGGCTAAAGACTTACAAAGAGACTTCTCTGATGAGGAAATGAGAATGGCCAAGAGACATATGAAAAAGTGCTCTACATCACTGGCCATAAAAGAAATGCAAATCAAAACAACATTGAGGTTCCATCTCACCCCAGTAAGAATGTCATATATCAAGAAAACTAACAATAACAATTGTTGGAGGGGATGTGGCCAAAAGGGAACCCTACTTCATTGTTGGTGGGAATGTAAACTGGTTCAGCCACTCTGTCAAGCAGTATGGAGATTCCTCAGAAGGCTAAATATAGAACTCCCCTATGACCCAGCAGCCCCACTTTTGGGTATCTATCCAAAAGACCACAAACAAAATCACAGTAATGCCACCAGCACAAAAATGTTCATCGCAGTGCAATTTGTCATAGCTAGAATCTGGAACCAACCCAGATGCCCCTCAGTAGACGAATGGATCAGGAAAATGTGGTACATATACACAATGGAATTTTATGCCTCTATCAGAAAGAATGACATTGCCCCATTTGTAAAGAAATGGAAGGACTTGGAAAAAATTATACTAAGTGAAGTGAGCCAGACCCAAAGAAACATGGACTCTATGGTCTCCCTTATTGGGAATAATAGGTTTAGGCAAGTCATAGCAGAGCATCACAAGAGCCCAATAGCTATAACCTTATGAACACGTAAGATGATGCTAAGTGAAATGAACTCCATGTTATGGAAACGATTGTTACATCACAGTTGTAGCTACTTTCAACATCCCATCTGTATCTGTAGCTTCTATTATTGATGAGGTTCTTGCATCACCTTCCAGTGGTTGTACCTACACTATCTCTGTAATCTTATCTGAGTATATTGGAAACCATGTATACTGGTATTAGAAGTAGGAAATTGAAAGGGAATACCAAAATTGAGAGACACAGGGTAAAAAAAGACAAACAACTACAAAAGCAATACTTGCAAAACTGTTTGATGAAAATGAACTGAACACCTCGGGGTGGAAGGGAAAGGGGAAGGAGGGAGGGGGGTATGAGGGACAAGGTAACAAACAGTACAAGAAATGTATCCAATGCCTAACGTATGAAACTGTAACCTCTTTGTACATCAGTTTGATAATCAAAATTTGAAAAAAAAATATAGTAACTCTGTGTCCTAACTCACTAATCACAGCCAAAAAATTACAGAAAAAAATGACATTACAGTGTTCTACTGGAAATAATATCATCAATGCACATCAAATCGATACTTAACAGACATATTCTGGAGAAAGCTGCTTACTAAGGAAACTAACAAAAGAAGCTAGAGATATTAAATCAATCAGATGCATATATTTTAATGAAGGAGCACAAGCACTGTGAAAATAACAATACAATATGACATCATCAAAAGATTTTAGCTCTCTATTGGCAGACTTTACTAAATTTAAATATGTAAAGTTCCTGATAAAAATTTAAAAGGATGATGGAAGCATAGAATTCCATTGTGTATATATACCACATTTTCTTGATCCATTCATCTACTAAGGGGCATCTGGGTTGGTTCCATATCTTAGCTACGGTAAATAATGCTGCTGTGAACATGGTTGCTCTGGTAGCTTTAGTGTGGCTTTGTTTGTGATCATTTGGATAAATTCCCAGAAATGGGATTGCTGGGTCATAGGGGAGCACTATATTTAGTATTTTGAGGAACCTCCATACTGCTTTCTAGAGTGGTTGATTAAGTTTATACTCCCATCAACAGTGTAGTAGGGTTCCCTTCTGGCCATATTCACACAAGCAATTGTTATTACTAGATTTCTTTATAATTAATGGCCATTCTAACTGGGGTGAGGTAGAATCTAAGAATGGCATTTCCCCCTTCATAAGAAAATGGAAAGACTTGGAAAAAATCATATTAGGTGAAGTGACCCAAAGAAATATAGATTCCATGTTTTCCCTTATTGGTAGTAATTAGTATAGGGTAGTCCTAGCAGAGGATCATAATAGCTTAATAGCTATGTACATCTAAGATGATGCTAAGCAAAATGAACTCCAAGATATGGAAATAACAGGTTTTTCATTGTTGTTGTTAATTTTTAATGTACTATGTGGAATTATTTCCTTTGATTTTCTTCCCTATGGTTTATCCCCTGTCGCCACTGTATTTGATTTTGGTACCCTGGGTATTCATTTACTTCCAAAGATATAGCATTATTTAACATATGAAAAATCATTAAATATTATACAATACAATAAGAGAATGAAGGATAAAAATCATATGATAATTTCCATACACAAAGACATACATTTAGTAAAATCTCAATGTCTCTTCATGATTAACAGCCCTGGAGAAGTACAGAGGAACTTACTTCAATATAATACAGGATGTATATGACAAGCTCAAAGCTAGCATCATATTTAATGGGGGAAAATTGAAAGCATTTTCTCAAATAATCAGGGAGATGAAAGGGGTATCCAGTCCCACACAAATATTTACAGAACTAAAGTTTTATGCCAAAGCAATTATCAAGAGAAGGAAATATCATATAACTAAGAAAGGAAGAAGTCACATTATCTGTGTTTATAGAAAATAGGAGTCTATACATAGAAAAACCTTAACACTGTCTCCAAAGACTATTACAATGGGTAAATAAAATTTAAAAAGCAGCAGATTTTAGCATACAAAAATCTGCAGATTTTCTTACAGTAATGGTCAATTTTCAGACAAAGAAATCATAAAATTATCCAATTCACAGTGGGTAAAAAATTATGAAATACATAGACATAAACTTTACTAGTGATGTGAAAGACTTCGCCAATGAAAATTATTAAACTCAGGTGAAAAATGGAAGAAGATACTGAAAGATGGAAAAACAGTTCTTAGCATTTATGGATTTGAAGAATTCATATTACCAAAATATTCATACTACCCTAAATGATATACTGATTTAATGCAGCCTCCACCAAACTAATAATTCATTATTCATAAAACTAGACAATATATACTGAGTTCAGAGGACACATAAGATTTTGTATAGGAAAAGAAATCTTGGGCAAAAAGAGGAGAAAAGCTGAAGGCAACAATATGATTTCATGACATGCTACAGAACTATACAAACCAAAGCATCATATAGTAGAACACACTGAATAGAAACTTTGAAATAAACGATGCACCTATATCCAGCTGATTCTTTTTTTTTTTTTTTTTTTTTTGGCCAGTCCTGGGCCTTGGACTCAGGGTCTGAGCACCATCCCTGGCTTCTTTCCGCTCAAGGCTAGCACTCTGCCACCCGAGCCACAGTGCCCCTTCTGGCCGTTTTCCATCTATGTGGTGCTGGGGAATCGAACCCAGAGCTTCATGTGTAGGAGGCAAGCAATCTTGCCACTAGGCCATATTCCCAGCCCTATATCCAGCTGATTCTTGACAAGGGGACAAAACTATACTTTATAAAACAGACAGCTTCAAACAAATGGTGCTGCAAAAACTGGATATTCATGGGCAGAAAACTGAAATTTTACCCCTATCTCTCACTGTGAACTAAAATCAACTAAAAATGGATTGAAGACCGTAATATAAGTTCAGAATCTTTGAAAGAAAAGATGAAGGAAGTATGTTATGATAATGGTACAGCAATGAAAGAAAACAAAAACCTGCTTATGTAATTGAGATTACGGACAATTCTGCACAGCAAAGAAACCATCCGTAGAATGAAGACTTAACTTTTGGATCAAGAAAACATTTGTCAGCTATTTATCTGACAAAGAATTAATTTTTAGGATATCTAAAGAACTCAAAAAGCTTTTCAGTAAACCAACAATTAATCCAATTAACAAATGGTAGTTGGAGGCATGATTCAAATGGTAGAGTGCTTACCTAGCGAGCACAAGGCTCTGAGTTCAGGCTTGCTGTATTCCAATTCAACCAGATTTCCAAACAAAAGATGATATGAGATGGACACATATCATAAGAAGAAATAAAAATGACGAGTAGGGCTGGGGATATAGCCTAGTGGCAAGAGTGCCTGCCTCGGATACACGAGGCCCTAGGTTCGATTCCCCAGCACCACATATACAGAAAACGGCCAGAAGCGGCGCTGTGGCTCAAGTGGCAGAGTGCTAGCCTTGAGCGGGAAGAAGCCAGGGACAGTGCTCAGGCCCTGAGTCCAAGGCCCAGGACTGGCCAAAAAAAAAAAAAAAAAAAAAAAAATGACAAGTAAATATATGAAAATTCTCAATATTGTTGGCATTTAGGTAAACACAATTGGAAATTACAATGAGACATCATCCTTATCTAATTAGAATAGCTGTAATTCAACCTATAACAATTATTTTTTCCACTGGGTATTGGATATACATTTATGGGGACCAGGGAAGGAAAAGGTATCATCTAAATGGTGGGACAAAGGATAAAAGGTGAATCAATGCTACAGCAATACTTAGAAGACAATATGCTGTAAACAAACTGTACAACTGGGGGGAGGAATTTGGGGAGTAGGGAAGGTGGAAGAAAAATGAGGGAGGAGGTAGCAAGTTTGATAAGAATTATACTCACTGCCTTATGTATGAAACTATAACCCTTCTGTACATTACTTTGACAATTAATTAATTAATTAAAAATCTACAAAAAAAAAAAAAGAACAAGAAAAATGCCTGGAAAGATACAGAGAGATAAATACCACTTGTTCTGTCTCATAAAAAGTGTCAATCTGGAAGTAGAAAATTGATTGCTAGGGGAAAGAGGCTAAATGAAAGCATAAGAGTGAGGGTAGAGGAAGATGGCTTAATAGGAACAAAGCACGCTATTTGCATGTAAGAAAATATTGCACTGAATCACATAGATATATATAATCAACATGGGCTAATAAAATTGTTCAAAATTACTTCTTAATGTTTACTTCACTATAAAGTAATACTGAAGATTTTATTTCCTTAGTAATTTATACTTTAAAAAACCTACAACACTTAATTTAACCATTGAAACTGATCTACAGATGTTTGAAGAAAAAAATGAAGCTAAATAACAGGTGGACCCTCACTTGTATGGAAAATGCCATTAGTTTTCTTTAGGTTGACATAATTACCTGCTTCTGTTTAAGACATGACAGTAATAATTTCACAAACATTTCCAAGTACTGTACAGAAAAGAACTGGTTTCATATTTCCAATGGTATTGTTTGAGATCTGCTTCCATAATTTATCTTCATTTTCATAAGTAGTGTTTACCTTGAACTTTTCCTTAAAGGGAATAGCAGTTATTATAAACGTTTTAAATGAATTATGATTCATCCAAATCTCATGCTGCAAAAAAAATGGCTTGAATGGAAAGTGCTGGGGTGTCTCAACTGTTGGCCTGTTAGTGATTATTTGGTAGTGCTCTCACATCCCAGTGCTCCACAGACAATCTCAGGAGATGAACATATCTTGCACATGATTTGTCTTCGAAGATGAGAGAGCCTGACTTTCTACTGGAGAAAACACAAGTGAAGGATGATCTCTTTAAAACATGAGTCAAAATTCTCTTCAAGAAAAAAAGATGAAACAGATTTTAAAAAATCTCTTCGTGCATGTGAGAAAGCTTTACTATAGGGTGATTGCTTTGGTAACTGAAGGATCAAATTATGTTATCGATTAGCATATTTCATAGATAGGAATTAATTGCTCAGTACTTCTAGAGAAGGCTATCACTAAATAATTCTGTGTCATATAACTGGAAAAGAACAGAAATGGCCCATAGCAATTGATCCCAGAGTCAATGTTTTAGGATAATCATGTGGGCTGTGAAGAAGCACATGGATGCACCATTCTGTATAAAATGAATTCCTTTTGTCAACTATCAGAGTGAATCTGTAGAATAGTTGGTGATGTTATAAACTTTCTCCACTGGAGAAGTTGCCACAACTTCTTCATCTCTGAAATCCTAAACCAAAAAATATAATATTTAAACAAATCCTGTTCTTCACAGTCCTTCTCTATGCTTCACTATCAAGTGACATGAGTGTTTTTTTTCTCCAGAGACTTCCAGTCTCTCAGAAACCTGTTATTTTTTCCTGTTGATTGCCCATTTGATTGTCTAGTAATTTTGAGGACTTACTGGTCCAATGATTTCCTTTATCATGCGAGTCTCTGTCCTCTCTTTTGCCTTGCATACTCTCAATTGTTATCATGCGAGTCTCTGTCCTCTCTTTTGCCCTGCATACTCTCAATTGAGGATCAGTGAATTTAGTGCTTTGTTTGTTTGTTTTTGTATGACTATCATTGGTGCAGGAAACATTGCTCTGTGACAACTATCTTTTGGATCCCAAACTCAAGAAGACAAAACAATTCCTGAATTTAACCATCTTTCTCTTACCACCTCCTATGCTCTCATGCCATGCCAATAAATGGCATACTATCTACCACATCCACTCATTCGCCGAATTTTTTTGCTGGCTCTCTCTCCTCTATTTTTCTTCAATTCAATTCATTGTCACTGTCCTTACTGCCAACATTTGGGAATTATGCATCATGACTGCACATTTTGGATTAATGCTAACATATTGATAACATATCTGACCTGGACAAACTTTCTCTAATTTTACCCTCACTTTGTTCTTACTGATATAGAATTTTTTTTCTAAAATTCAAACCTGACGATGTTGCTCTAATATTACATTCTATTTTTTTCACATAATGGGTAGAAACATGCTCCTTAATATGACTTTAGAGGTCTTTTATAACTTGATCCCTACTTCTGTCTCCAGACCTACTTTCTATTGAACCACAGCAACTCTAAGAATGCATGCTGTTTTATTGTTTGCTCATTCTTTATCGTTGTGCTTCATGTGCCTTTATCCATCTTCTTTGTCCACCAATCCATTGTGTTCCTTTAAGAGGCAGTTTTGTCGCTACTGTGCTCTGAATCCTGATTTTTTTTTACATGTACTAATCTGGGGCTTCTATGTCTCTTGAGCATCTCCTCAGGTATACAGTATAACATCACATGTCAGCACTCTATGTCCATCTTATCTACCAGCTTATATGCTTTGGGGGGACAATCCTTACATTCTCAGAATCTACCCAAAGGAATGTCACACTCAAAAGAATGCTTATTGATGAACTTATTAAACGAATGAGAACCTCAATTGGTGAATGCTCTCAAAAGGCTTAGATAGATTTTTCCCTGGGGAAAACACAAAAATTAAATAGTGACCAAATAAATCTAATAGTCTAGCTGAGTGTGGTAGTGCATGACTATAATTCTAGCACTTGCAAGACTGAGGCAGAAGTATTACAAACTTGAGGCCAGCATGAGCTACATAGAAAGATCCCATCTCAAACAAGGAAGCAACAAAAAAACACATACAAACAATTATGCAACAGGGATATAGATGCATATTAATGTAATATTCAAACATATCAGTGTGAAAGCCAGGTCCACATTGTTGAATCCTGGCCTTCCCTTGCTTTTTCTTTTGTAATTCTCAAGAATTGGGGGGGGGGGTTAGCTGTTGATTCTTAGGTTCATATATCTATATCTCTCTCTATATACATACATATAAATTCATACATACACACATGCACAAACTAGACTGTGCTGTGCCCCACCCCACTAACTTCTCAAAGAAAATTGGGTTTTATTTTGACCTTTTACACCATCCCAGTCCTGTCCTAGAGATAACGAGAGACTTCTGTTGGATTTGTCTCAACTTTAAAAAAATCCCAAATGACATTTTGTAGATTATATTAGAGAAATGTACTGCACAAGACAAAAAGTACAAGTTTGAGTTATGTTTGACAGTCATTTGGTGGTTGGGCCCCTTGTACCAATTAAGAGCGTGAGTCAGCCACAAAGTACTAGTGGGAAGTACTTTATGCCAAATGTGCATTGCTTTAACCACATCCATAGTTACTTTCCCATGCTTTGCACAGACTTTTCTTGGTTATGATTTGAGACTGAAATAAGGAATGATAGGAACCTAATTTCTGGTTTCAGCAAGGTAACTATGTCGCATGACTTTGGTAAAGTTGGTTAAATATGGTCTTATCTAATTTTCTATAAAATAGAAATTACAGTGTCCTTTACTTCATGAAAAATAATTTATGCATATTCAGAAAAATACTTTATGCAAATGGGATATTGAGATACAAGGGTTTTAAAATTTTACACTACTTGATTTTGTCACATCATTTTTGTCCAACCTTGTGTAATAATCTTTTTCCTTTTTCACTGTAGAAGTTTATTTAAAAATCTCTAAGAATATCCATTGTATCATCTGTCTGCCTGCATATTCTGCACTCTGGATGGCTATGAAGAACATGGAGCAGTTCTATATGGCTGGCACAGCCAGGGTCTCCAACTAATTACACTCAGTCTCTTAAGTTTGCATTGAGAATCTATTAGGTGCCAGCCTCATTGATGGATGGGGAAATTACAGTGATGAATAAGATAGGCCCTAATCTTTAGGGAATTCACATTTATTGAGGAAGTCCTGGCAGCTAAACTATGGATTTTAAAGATAATAAGGCTTGAATAACTTTATGTTCTCTTCCTTCAAAGGAAAAACCATTTGTATGTCCATGTTATGAAACAAAACAGAATAGAATTCAAACCAATTCATGTATTCTAATTAAAATTTTCATATGCCAAAGTTTTGATTCTTAGTTATGAGTCAGTTAGGCTGTCAGTACCTAAAATTAAGTTATAAAGCTGGGAGCCAGTAGCTCACATCTGTAATCCTAGCTACTCAGAGGCTGAGATCTGAAGATCACAGCTCAAAGCCAGCCCAGGAAGGAACGTCCAAGAGACTTTTATCTCCACTTAATCATCAGCTGTCCCTCAAGTAACAGACTGCTAGCATTGAGCAAAAAAAAAAAAAAAACATCTGCGGGACACTGCACAGGCCGAGTTCAAGCTCCAGAAGTGCACAAAAATGAATAAACAACTGAGTTATTTAAGGAAGTACACCTGTAGGTATTTGGCAGGTATGATAAATAAAATATTCTGAATATTTCTGATAATCCCACTCAATAAAAATTCACTCAGTTGCAGTCACAGAACTTGTAAACCTGCTGTCAGCAAGGGAATGGGATTTTACATGTGGCTTTATCAAAAGGCGTGCCATTCCAGCATCAAATCAAAATGGTCATCTCCTTCTAGAATGTGTTACTGTGTTCTAACTGGTAAGAGGAAAGCTATCATCCCTATAATTGTAGTAAAATAATTCTAATGTAAATGGTAAATTGCAAAATAATAGAAAGACAATGATTTGTATAAAATTCAGAAGGAAAAAAGTGAAAGAGTATTTCACTTTCACAGAATTATACTGTGTTTTTTTTACTGAGGACCTTGACATGGCTTGCTTGCTCACAGATAGTGAGGTATCACTTGAGCGATACCTCCAGTGTGGCTTTTTCCTGGTTATTTTTGAGAGGACATCTTATGCACTTTTCTGACAAAGCTGGTTTCATACAAGGATCCTTTGGAGGTGTTAGCTACTTATTGGTGCCCAGCTAAAAAATATTTTCATGCTTTTTAATTTTACCCAAGCTAGGTTTGTCCTGATGCTCATAACTGATAGAACATGGTTAATTCCACAGTGCTTTAAAACTCCAATTTGTGAATGCCAACATGATGCCCTAAGAGGAAAATTTCACATGTGACTTCATGCTGACTGGGTTGCAGTCAAAACAAGAAAACACAACAGAAATGCATGTTTCTTCTTTTATGGGGAAGCTAGATCTAAAATACAACTCTATATGATAACATATATGGGACTGAATGCATTTACACATAATCAAATGATTAAAACGATATATTTCCTCTGAACAGCTAGTATACTAATGAATACCAGGAAAAGGAAACATTAGCAAAGAGAAGCACAGGAACAGAGGGAGGAAAGATGAGCAAATGTAATCATTATATTTGTGAAAAATGAACTATGTAAATTTAGAGTAGTGAAGGGAGAAGGAAAATGAGGGAAATGAAGGAACATGTAATACTGTCTAAGCTGCATTGTATGTAAAACCTGACTTATGGAATTGTAACTCCTTTGTAAAGCTACATAATAATAAAACGCAAATATTATGTTCAGATACTGTGCATAACAAGTATATGTTAGATTCTTCAGTTGTACATTTAGCTTTGGATCTTATGGTGTGAATATGAAATACCCCAACACACTTGTGTATTGAATGCTTGGTTCTCTTACTGGTGGCACTGCCATCGAAAATTCTAGAATCTTTAAGAGATGGCCTAGATAGAGAAAATAAGTCACTAGAGACATGTCCTTGGGGACTCTATTTTTTCCTTTGATTCTTTCCGTAAACATCTCAGTGTTTCCTAGAGGCCTATGTTGAACAGCTCCAATTCATAATGTCCTCTCACAATGACTGAAAATGGAGACAAACGTTTTGAAGGTTTTCCTTCTATTAAGCTGTTATATCAGGTACTTTGTCAGGCTGAAGAAAAATACAGATAATTGGCAGCAGAAAAGCAGAGTCATTGCTCTGGCTATCAGAAAAAGTGATTCACTCTTTCATTGTTCCTTCCTCTTTCTTTCTTCCTTCCTTCCTTTCTTTCTTTCTTTCTTCCTATCTTCCTTCTTGCTTCCTTCCTTTTCACTTTGTTCTTTGTCTCTTCCTCCCTCCATTCCTCCCTTCTTTCCTTCCTTCCTCCCTTTTCACTTTGTTGTTTGTCCCTCCCTTCCTCCCTCCTTCCCTCCCTCCCTCTCTCCCTTCCTTCCTTCCTTCCTTCTTTCCTTCCTTCCTTCCTTCCTTCCTTCTTTCCTTCCTTCCTTCCTTCCTTCCTTCCTTTGTTCCTTCCTTCCTTCCTTCCTTCCTTCCTTCCTTCCTTCCTTCCTTCCTTCCTTCCTTCCTTCCTTCCTTCCTTCCTTCCTTCCTTCCTTCTTTGTAGTATTGGAGTTTGAGCCCTGTGTTTACAGAGTTTGCTTGATAAACCAATACTCTACCAATTAAACTATACCTCTATTCTGGCAGTTTTACTGGTTATTTTGTAGATGAAGTCTCATGGGCTTCTCTTCAAACCATAGGCCTTGATATCTCAGCCCTCTGAGGAGCCGAAATTACAGGTGTGAGTCACTTGTAATGATTGAGAATATGGAGTGAGGAAAAGTTGAGAGAATGAAGATAATGAAAGGCTAAAATCATGAAAGCAGGCCTTAATGATTCTGTTGCGAGCTCAGAATATCAGAATGCCAATATGCATATGAAGATCAGGCTCATGAGGTTTCAGATGGGAACATGACTACTTTAGAAATTAGACTAGAGAATATTCATGTTACATGCTGGAAAAGAACTTGTCTACATTTTGTCCATGTCTTGAGATTTTTCTTGGAAGCTGAATTTTTAAATGATGGGCTAGTCTGACATAGGAATTTCAAAGCAGCCTAGCATTCAGCTTGTGGCTTATTGTGATTAGATAGGTTTACAGTGAGAATCTGGAGCAGAAAAAGCAAAAGCAGAAGCAGAAAGATTCAATAGATATAAAATATGGTCAGAAGAATTTCTATGATTTGGGATATTGAACAAATTTGTGTTGTTTTTAGCCAAATATTTTGCATTTGAACCACAAGACTTGAGAATATTTCAGAATTGGCCAGACTCTACCCAATGCATTATGTAGGTTATGAAAAAAAAAAAAGTACCCAAACTTACCCAGCTGTCCAGGTACACAGAGGCCAATGTTTGCATCGTGCAAGTGAGGGAGGACCACCATTGGAGCTGGCAGCCAACCTCCGTGCTGTCTCCATGATGCTGTTTTAGTAGGCATACAAATGCAAGCGTCATGGAGCAATGAGGCTTTCACTCAGATTTCAAAGGAAAGCCTGGGAGGCTATGTGTGACAGGTCAGATTTTTTGTAAGCAGACTGTGAGGCGATGATGGTGAGCGGCAGTGGGAGTGAAGGCTAAACTGTAATGGAGCCTGGGGATATTGGAGATATCAAGATCCACAGTGTGTCAGTGTATCATCTGCTGAAGTAAACCACAGGTAAGAAGTGGAGCCAGCCCAAGACACAATCCAGACAGATAGCAAATGGCAATGTCCCAGTGTCAGGGCTTTATAAGCCTGTTTGAGCTCACTAGAGATCCCAAACACTGGTCGTAGACCATAAGATTCTGGGTTTGCTCTGCTTAGCTTCAGTCTTTCTTTGGTTTAATTCTTCCTTGCTATGCTCTGATTCTTTCTTTTGGGAATGAGAATGATTATTCTGTATCATTGTGTATTGGAAGTATATAATTTCTTTTATAATTTTTTGTGCACAGCTAAAAGTTTACTTGTGCTTCAGAAGACATTTTAACACTGGAGTTTCTTTTTTATTATAATTTAAGTTACTGTATATAATTTTATTAAATAAATTGTAACTCATCTGCTTAAACTGGTTTGGTGATTATTTAAATTTTTTATACTGCATGTTTATTTATTCCTCTATTTTTTATTGTTTTTAACTTAACTTTATTGTCAAGATGATGTACAGAGTGGTTACAGTTACATATATAAGGTAATGAGTACATTTATTCTCATACTTGTTATCCCCTACCTCATTTTTCCCATACTTTCCTTCCTCCCAACCTGCCCCGGCAGAGTTGTAAGTGAAATTAACTCCAAGATATGTAAACAAGAGGGTTTTTTAATTGTTGTTGTTCTTTTTAATGTACTATGTGATTTTTTTTCTTTTGTCTTTGGTTTGGTTTATCCCCTGTTGTTACTGTATTTTATTTCAGTACCATGGGTATTGTATATACATTTATCTGAATTAGGAAAAGGAAGGAGAACATCAAAATGGTGAGATAGAGGATAAATGGTGAACCAATGCAATAACAGTCCTTACAAGACATATGTTTGAAATTACCTGGAGTTTCTTTTTCTATTTGGCTATAGTGTATTTTGAAGTCAGGGCTTCACATTTGCTACACTGGTACTCTACAATTGAGTCATACCTCTGGCACCATTTTGTAATTGCGTCTCACTTCCTAGGGTCCCTCATGCCTAGTCATGTTCTTTGAGCTGTGATCAGCTTACCTGAGGTTTCCTGGGATCACAGGACTTTGGCTAACCATATCTAGCTTTCCACCATTGAGATGGGGTCACATTGATTTTTCTACTTGAGCTGGCCTGGAACAACAGTTCTATTCTTGACCTCCCTTGGGACATGTGGACATGTGTCACCAGTTATGGCTTGAGAAAGGGTCTCATGAACTTTTTTTGGTCAATGGTGGCCTTGAATTGTGATTCATTTGCAGCTTCCAAATATCTAATTATAGATGTGTACTACTGGCAGTCAGCTTGATGGTAGACCTAATCCTCAGAAGTGCTAAAACATTGAGCATTCTTAGAGATGCATCTTGTATCATGAGACATACTAGAGCCCTTATGGAATGGGGACAGAGTGTTCCGATTTGAATAGACAGGTCCTCCACAACTCATGGATAGGAAGATTTGGTCCTCATCCGGTAGTGTTACTTTGGGAGGAGGTGAAAATTGTAAGGAGGTGGGGATCTCCCCTGAGGAAGTAGGTCAGGGGATTGACTTTGAAGGTTTTACCTAGACTCACTCTCCTCTTTTCTGCTTCCTATGTAGCATGAGTTGAGGAACCCCTTCCTCCAAGAGCTCCGTGTTGTTATGATGCTCTGTGTACCATGGGGCCAGAACCAATACAGAGAAGGACTATGGACTGAGATCTCTGAGCCAAAATAAATCCTTCTACCCCTAAGTTATTTAGTTAGGTATTTTGTTCCATTCATGTGAAAATTTACAAATACAGGTCTAACAAGCAGAGACAGTGTGCTCAAGCTAGCCAGTATGAGTATTCTTGAATGTGCAAAATTTCACTATAAATTAATGAGTTTACTGGATGGTATTTGAGTAATAATACCGTGTATTGGTATAGAAGGAGGTTCCTATCCTAACTTTCTGACTAAGTTTAACCCAGGCTCTTGATTCTCCTGAAGGGCCAGTGTTTTCATCTGGAAAGCAGAAGTGAAATTCCTGTGTTAGTGTTGTTGTGGAAACTAAATTAGCAATATGTTCATAGTGACTTTTCATAGTACTCGCAGATGGACAGTATTCAATGAATGATGACTAATGTGTATGTATGTGTACATATGACATCATGCAAATAAACAAGTGTGGATCTGTGACATCATGCTACTCAATAAGACTTCGCTTAGAAACAGTGTCATTGACAATTATTTCTGATTTATTTGTATAAATAATATTGCTTGATCAAATAAATCTTTAGGTATGTGTCTGTGCTGTTCTGTTAATCCTTGAAATTCCCAGTGTCAATAAAGTATAAACCCTTCTTAAATTTATTGCTCAGCCAACATTTTGAAGTACTGGCTAAAAAAAATAAATAAAACATTGGCTTAGACCTCCATGTTAAGAATTTCAACAGTGAATCTTTTACTGAAAATCAGACTTTTGTGAATATTGACCAAAAATAGTTTTTAAATGAGGCAAGGTACAGTTTATTCTTAATAGTATATTTGTCAGTTATCCTGAAGGCTAAACCTTTTTAGCCAGGTGAGTACTGAATTAATTACAGAGAATACTTAGTAACTGAGATCCTATAGAACACTAAGGTAATGTACATGCTCTGGAGGAAACTTGTAGATCTCACCTTCCATTTCCTAGTGGGGCTATTGAGCAAGCTAGTTTAGCCTCCTATGAAATGACAACAGCATAGATAAGGCAAACCTAGTTCCAGGAAGATGGAGAGAGTGTGTATGTCAAATTGAAGATATAATGGGAGAATTATAAATTGAATGGACCGGGAAGACCTTCTGGAACAGATCTGAAAGAGGATAAAAGGTACAGAGGTAGTAGCTCAGGACAAAGGGTGACAGACAGATATGAGAAGGTGCAAGAACCCCAATAGCATGCCAGTAGGATGGCCAATGAGCAGTTTGAGGTGAGTGAAAAGAGGGCATTATACCGTGGCTCAAAAGTACAACATGGCCGAGGAAGACTGAGAGTCAGGCAGAAGGTCCCTGGAGCCTACAACAGCACCACCTTGGATCAGAGGACTGGTGAGTGGAATGGTGAGACATTGTTAGATTCTGATAGTGTTGGATAGTGATGTTTATTCTAGCCTCTAAATCATGATGTTTTCGTCCCTTCCCTTCTTTCCTAAGATTTTGATATTGTTACTGAAAAAATTGCTTTACTCATGAACTGGATATGAGATGTGAAATTAAGGGAAGTCTATTTGGGAAGAAAAACAAATAAGTATATTTTGGAGCATTTTGAACTTATTTTCACCCATAAATTATGTCTAATGAGAACTCATTATCTGGCTTATAAACACCTTCCTTTCACGTGGGTCTCATGGAGAAAGAGTCTTGGAGGCTATCTCTGGATGTTTTCCATAGGGCTGGGGGTTCCAATCTTGTCACAAAGGCTCTCCATCCTCCTTACATCCTACCTCCCCAAATTTTCACATTCTTGACTGAGTTTCAACACATGAAATTGGGGGCACACAAACATTCCAACTCACAGGAGGTTCAAAGTGGAGAATCATTAGCATGTTGCTGATAAAGAATGAAAAAAGCAAAATTAGTTCCCTAAGGGAACAACCACACAAAAGAGAATACTAGTTCATATATTACTTGACTACTTGTTTACTTTTTTTTCTTGCTATCACAAAGCTATAAGGTACACATAATTCTTTTCTACCTGGAACCCATTTTCCCCATAGCTTGATTTCTTCTCATCGCTTATGTTCTCAGCTCGGTTTCCCTTTAGTTTCCTCCTTTTCAAGCTATGCGACCTTCCTTCCACAGATTTTTCCCTTATAACACTCATCGCATCACAATATTTTCTTTCATATATTTCACATATTTTCATTGATATTTATTCTAGCTTCTAAATCATGATGTTTGGCTCTCTTCCCTTCTTTCCTAAGAAGAGTATTTGACATCCAGATAGATAGATAGATAGATAGATAGATAGATAGATAGATAGATAGATAGATAGATAAGGAATGGATCATAATTTAAGGATAAGGAAACTCTGATTTAATAGTGTGGTCTAGACTTTCTAAACAAAGAAGTTTTCTTAATGGTTCATACCAGATGATAGTTGTTCTGAGAAACTATTGCTACATTAAAAAAAGAAAGGAAAAGAAAGAAAAGAAGAAAACACCTCCAAAATTTACTGGATTAAAACAAACAAACATTTTATTAACTATCATTCTGTGGTTTGTTGGATTCTGGTGGTCATTTTTCAGTTGGAATCTCACTTGTATTTGTCATTAGATGGTGGCTGGACACTGGAGTCTCCTGAAAGCTCAACTGGAAAGAATATCTAAGATGTGTTTCTAAAACTGGGCAATTGGCATTTATATAGGTAGCAATGCAACAAGAGAGAGTGTATGTCCATTATCCCAGCTATGCAGTAAGCATAAACAGGGTGAGTATAATCCAGGCTGGCTGTACAAAAGTGAATAGCTGTTTGTAAAATAATGAAAGTCAAAAGCTTGGCTCCAATGGTAGAGTGACAACCCAGCAAGCAGGGAAACCCTGAGTTCAAACTTCAGTGTCATTAAGAAAAATTAGATTAGGCATGTTATATCACCCCTGTACTTAAAATCTTGATGATTTTCTACCACAGTTGGAAATGAAAAAGAAATCTCAAAATCCTCATATGGATTTACATGGCTAGGTTTGGAATACTCTTCCCTACTCCTTGATCTGCCTCCTCACATCTCATGTTACAAGCATGCTGGGGAAGGCCAAGCAGGATAACCCTGGCCTGCTGCCTGGGCTCAGCTAACTTCTGCTGCTTCTACTGTTTCTGAGGCTGAGATTTATCATTGCTGGTTTGTTTGTTTTTTAACCCCAAACAGAAACCTAGTAAATGGCCACTGTCTATCCTAATCTTGTGGTTTTGATGTAGTCCTTTTCTAGACCAAATGATTTCTTCATATTTCAGGTGGGAGCAAATGATGGGATGAAATACTGAAGTTAGGGAAAATGAATATACAGTCTGAATGAAAAGAGTCTTACAGATAGGTAACCTGCTTTTCTCCTTCAGTACCTCCTTAGCCCTTCCTTGTGCAGAAGGCACATATACTAGTTTCTTTGTAAAGAGGCTGCCTTTGCCATTCAAGTACATAATTTAATTATTTGATGAAGCTGTTCTAATCTTTGAAAAGAGTAGTTTGAAACTGCAGTAACCTTTATGTTTCTGTAGTGAACACAGCAAGCCTTGATTGAAACAATCTTCTCTTTGGTAGCCCAATGGGAGTTGAAGCAGACATCTGTTTCCTGCCCCATTGGCTCCTCTCAGAAAGCAGGTAGTTCCTGTAATTTAACAGTCAGGCATCTTAATCCAAATTTGTTGAGACCATTTGCATTTCATGACTGTTCTTTTTTTATCACATTTTTCATTTCTTTTTTGTTTTCATTTTTATTGTCAAGGTGATATACAGAGGAGTTAGAGTTACATACGTAAGGTAGTAGGTACAAATCTTGTCAAACTTGTTACATCCCCCCCTCATACCTTTTGTCTCACCATTCCCTTCCCTGATTCAGACAAATATATATACAATACGCAGGGTACCAAAATCAAATACAGTGACAACAGGGGCTAAACCATAGGGAAGATAAAAGAAATAATTTCACATAGTTTGTTAGAAATAACAACAATGATAAACCACTTCTTTCCATAACCCAGAGTTCATTTCACTTAGCTTCACCTTATATGATCATATGTACACAGCTATTGAGCTATTGTGATCATCTGTAGGACTATCTTAGACATATACTAATTATTACCAATGAGGGAAACCATTAAGTTTATGTTTCTTTGGGACTGGTTCACTTCACTTAATATGATTTTTTTCCCCTGATGTCACTGTAACTGATATGATGTCTAACTTAAGGTCTCCCTTATAGGGAATAATTAGCACAGGTTTAGGCAAGTCACAGCAGAGGATCACAAGAGCCCAATAGCTATACCCTTATGAACACATAAGATGATGCTAGGTAAAATGAACTCCATGTTATGGAAACGATTGTTGTATCACAGTTGTAACTACTTTCAATATGCCATGTGTAACTGTAGCGTCTATTATTGATGATCTTCTTGTATTACCTTCCTGTGGTTGTACCTACACTATCTCTGTATCTTATCTTGAGTATATTGGAAACCGTGTATACTGGTATTAGAACTAGGAAATTGAAAGGGAATACCAAAATCAAGAGACACAGGGTAAAAAAAGACAAACTACAAAAGCAATACTTGCAAAACTGTTTGGCGTAAATGAACTGAACACCTCATGGGGGGGGAGGGGGAGGGGGAGGTGAAATGAGGGACAAGGGAACAAACATTACAAGAAATGTATCCAATGCCTAATGTATGAAACTGTAACCTCTCTGTAATTAAGTTTGATAATAAAAAGTTAAAAAAAAGAGTTATCACAGATACAGGAGGAAGGTTCTATTAGCTCCAACAATTTTGTTATCACATGAGTTCTCTAGTATCATTCTCCACAATCTGTTACCAACTGAAATTAGTCAAAATTGGATTTCTGTTGCTTTCAACCTAAAGATATCTAGTGAACAGAGCTATTTGTACTAACAAGGCAAATGATTTTTCCATGGTGATTATTTGTTACCTTCTGATAATTGGTGCAAATATTTTTCTATGTAAAAATAGTGTGTGTGTGTGTGTGTGTGTGTGTGTGTGTGTGGTAAGCTCACACATTTTTTTCTTGGGCTCTTCTATCCCGGGTAGAGTGAAGCCAGTAAGACAGACATCACTGTCTAATGATGATCAAGCACTTTGAACTCCTGAATTTGAACCCTGATTGTGCTACTTACTGTTTGACTAAGTTATTTTATCTCTTTGTGCATCATTTTGGCCATTTGTGAAGTGAATGAAGTAATGACATTTTATAGTGTTACTATAGTTATTAGATAAACAAACATATAAATTACTCTTCTTATTAGTTCATATTAATTGTTCAAGGCATTTCTTTATCCTATTTTCAATGTGCATATGAAGTACTTAAATGTTCTTAATAAAATCAAATATTTTACAGTGAGTAAGATAGGTCATGTATCACACATCAAGCATCTCTTTTAATCCAAGTTTCTTATTTGGTTCCCAGTGCCAATTTCATTCTCTCTGGTCCTGTTTTCCTTGCCCTTGTATTCTGTATCCTTAGCCTGTAAATAGGAAGTTCAAACATGTCAGAAAATGTTGTTTACCTTTCCCCTGCATGCTAGGAAGTTAAACTGAATCTCCAGGGGCATAGCTAACCTGACCACCTGCTTCAGTGGGGGTCATTGGCAATAAGGAAGAAGGAACACACATAAAGGCATTCACAGGTCCTCTCTATGTAAGATCAGCAATAACCTCCCATTAGAGTCTGTGATCTTGGTAGAACACAGAGGTGTTCTACAAGCTGCTTTCTACAAAGGATACTGAGAGAGAAGGCTCTGCTACTTTCTATTGAGAAATAAAGTCTATGGTTCCATCACACTCTTAGCTGATATACTCCACAAGGAAACAAGTCTATGCATCTTGTTTTTCAGTAGCAAAACAAATGACTGGCATATGTAAGATACCTAGAATATTCAATACACCACTTAATGAATATGTATGGACAATCTCCATCACTAATTTTCTTCAGGCTTTCAGGAGGAGGTCTTATTCTCATGTAAAATAATTTTATAAAATCTCAAATTTTACAATGCATTTTATTATCCAACTATCTATCCTTTCAAACCAGAGGTTTTTAAGTGTGATTTTCTAGATTCCCCATTCTTCATGTAAAGTCTAGTTCATAGTTCTGGTATTGGGCCCAGAAATTTGTATTTCCTTAGCTTTAAGATTTGGATATAGATACTTTAGGAATCACACTGCAGGAAAAAAAAAAGAACAGTCTATATTTTTGCTTCATCAATTATCACCTCTTTGTCTGTGTTTTGACTTGCTTTTCCTGGGGACTTTCTCTAAGACACATGTCCCTTATTTGTTTATAAACACTTATATGGCATTTACCATGTGCCTGGCACTGTCCTGTCTGCTTCTCATATATCAACTCATTTCTTCCTCACCCAAATCAAATTTTTAACTTGCGGATAAGGCAGAGAGATGTCCAATTACTTGACCACAGATACAAATAGAAACTGGTAGACAAAGAATTTGGAGCTGGGCAATGTGACTCCAGCCTATGTATCCAATTCTAGCCAATGTGCTATCTCATCCATGAAGCCCATGCCTTGTTAGAAAACTGACCACTCCATGAGTGAATATTGCATAACATTTTTTCACAGCTCTTTTTGTCCTTCTTTTGATACCTGGCTAGATTCCCTCAGTTTCTTTGCCAGTGTACAAACTTTGAGTTCTGTTAACTCTGAGTATAATCATTTAGCAGCCAATGTTAACATCTCTCACGAAAATGCATTGAATAATGGAGAAAATGTATTTGAAATGTTGCCGTGCTTACTTAATGTCAAGTAAAGCAACTTTGCTTCAGCAAACTCCTAGTTTGTTTTTATCATGATTGAGATTGAATGCTAAAAGCTGTCGTAAATTAAAAAATAAATAAGGCAATCATCCTTGCCTTCAAGAATCCTATACTTTTATTAGGTAAGCCAATATTTGTAAACACTTTTTATAATTAAATAGAGAATTTGTAGTCTCATAGAAGAAGTGCAATAATGATGCAGGAGCTGAAGTATGAAAGTGTGAGGGCATAAAGGGAGAAAGGAAGACTACATTTAGGGGAGAGTTTAGGGATTTGGTATGCCTGGAGCAAAGGACATTTTCTGAGAAGTTGTGAGGTCATGGCTGGGAAAGCCTCTGGCCTTTGGGACCAGATGTGAGAAGATTTACATGCCGATAAGTGTGGAATTTATTATGGGAGGTGGGTGAGTGATGTCATTCTTTTTTAAATTCAACAGTTGACATAGTGAGAATTGTGCTTAAAGAACTTGTTGTTGAAAGGACCATCTGTATTTATGGAACATTTATATTGTTTCAGTTGTTTTTCACATGACATTAATTTACCAAGTTATATGAATTCTACTATTAAGTAAACTGTCAGTTTCATGATATAAAATTAATTATACTTCCCTAATGAAGAGGCACTAATATCTCCCTGTAGAATATGAGTAAACTAAGGATGATCTTTCTTATATAATTTGCTGAAGTAATACCAAGAATAGGTAGCAGAGCCTAGATTCAAATATGGATCTGTCTATGTATTTTCTAAAACATCTCTGTGTTTTCTAAAACATCAAGGAAATACCATATTTACTTGCCTTAATTATGTGAATAGAAAACAACTGGAAAAGATTTTAAATTATTTACAGGGTTTTAAGACTTACACAAACTTCTAAAAATACTCTTTCATGAGATTTTAGTGATTTTAAACAATGATCTGGGTAGTTCAGATTAAATATTGGCTTAGATAAAGAACAGAAATTTAAGGATGAAAATCATTGCATTTTAAAACTTAACTTTGAATATATGGATTGTCTGTAGCTAAAAGAAATTCTCCATGTAAAGCTACTGTGAAAATTATTGCGTTATTCTTCACAAATATTGTTAAAAATTGATTGCTTTCTTCCCAATGAAATGAATGTGATAAACTTTCTCATAAATTACCACTTGTTCACAGGTTTAGGTTAACAGCTATTTGTGTCTTGCTAAGGTTTCATTGTGCCATTTCTACAACTTTATAATATTTTTCAGGGAAAATTGATGAGTAATTAATGTGTATGACAATACGCAGGAGTTTTTATAATAAGATTCTACTGTTTTATTGTAGTTGTTATTATTTAACATCTATTGAGCCAATATATTTCAACTTAAGAAAGGAGGAGGCAATAAAATAACTCTTCCTAATTAGCAGGTTGCAAGTAGCTCATGAGAAGAGCCTGTGTCTCATTCACCTTTATATCCCCAATGTCTAGCATAGAGCATAGCATCAAAACCATTGGCTAATGGCTATAGATTGAGTTTTCAAGTCTTCGCAATGCTAGAGACTTTCCAATATTTACTACAGAGGCACAGTTCATAACTTGTCTGATTTTTCTTTCTATACAGTGTGTTCACTGTTTAGGTTAATTTATTCATTTATCCATATATGTTACAAATGAGTACCTCCCATGGATCAAATCTTGTATTAGTTACTAGGACGACAAACATAAAAGCCACCATCCTAATATGCCAGGATCTTGTAAAACTAATTAGAAAAATATATAATAACGTTTCTGAGACACAATATTGTTTTTGATTGAGATCACTAATAATCACCAACACTTTAAAAACATCTACTGTTTGGAGTGATTTTAAGCAATATTTTATTGACGCTTCATAAAACTCCCGACAGAATGATACTATTATTATCCTATTGTACAAGAAGCTTTACCAAGGTTTATGCACACAGACATGCAGAAAGCCTGACTAACCAGTTGTATTTTGCTTAGCTAATCCTAATATAAAATGAAATTGTCACTGTAGTAGAGACAATAAAAACATTCCCAAATTCAACCACTTAGAGCTTTAAAAACTCTTGATGCTCAGATCACATTTAAATAATGAATCCAGTGGACCAACATTGGATATATGTATATATATATATATATACATATACATGTATATGTATATCTACATGTATGTGTATATATAACACATATACACACATATAGTATATATAGTGTATATACAGTATATATATACATACATTATAGATGAAAACTACTGTTGCAAATTATAAGGTGCAAGATTTCTTTTCCTTATTTCATTTTATTAAAAAAAATTGAGTTTCTAAAACGCCCAACTGAAGTCACCCAGTGATGTTGGGCTTGTAAGCACTGGTCGAGTTGATTTGACTAATCAGGCTGTTCTCATTACTAGTCTAGTAGGCATCTTACACTGTAGTTCAGGGGTCGGCTTCATATATAAAGAAATATATAAAGGCCAGATTATGTTAGAATACAAATAGCATAAAGTCAAGAGAAGTTAATTTTCAGGTGAACCCTGGGATGCAAACACAAGGTTCTGTTTACACAGACAAATTGAGTGTTCATGGGAAGCTCTGCCAAAAGGCTTGAAGGATTGATTTGTTAGTAAATAGGAAGTAAGGCACAAAACACATTAAAAAATCATTTAAATGTAAGTCTCCCTCCCCCACAAGGAATTTAGAACTCAAATTTGCAACTTTTAAGGTAAAACTCATGCTCAGGAGTCTAGTCTCTGCCATATCATCAGTTTAGAACAAGTTGAATACAGGTAGGAATTTTTTCCTAAGAAGGTTGTTGTAAAAATAAACGATATATGAAATTGCCTAAGCATATTAGCAGTTTAAGATAACTATAAATGATGTTTTCTATTGCCAGTATCTTAATTTTTATAATCAAATGATTTTTATAATTTTCTGTAATCTTTTCTCATACATCCAGGCTGTAGATTCTAACACAGGCTGCAGGAGGTTAATAAACTTCAGTACAAATACCTAATTTTCAAACAAGGAAAGCAGTGTTTTCTTTTATGCAACATCTTGAAGACATACTTCCAAATAGCTATTTTGTTGTTTTTTTAACATTCTATTTTGTTTTAGTTCTTTTACAAAGGAGTACTGCATTGAATGAGAAGGTATGGGAAAGACCAGGATATTTGCAGAAGTGGGAACAGAAAGGATAACCAGAGAGTTTAAGTGACCTGCAAAACAAGAGCTTACAAAATGTCTCAAGGAGAAAAAGGAAGTTGATGAGATCCATCTGAAGAAATAAAATGGAAGAATAGGAGCTATAGACTGGCTTGGAAATTAAGGCCATCGAAAATGTGCTTGCTTTAGCTGACCTGGTTTGCTCTTACAATTGGGGGGGAAAAAAATGTTTCTTCCTTAACACACAGATAGAGAAGGTAGAACATCATCTAATTGCTTTTAATGTTTTTAAAATCTAATTTAAAAGATTTCTATCAGACTGTGGTACATAGTCATGAAAATATCTGTTAATTCACCTGAGCTAGAGAGGTAGAGATGTTCATTTCCCTACAAGAAAATCTACAAAAACTGAAGGAAAAAAATCTTCAGAAGAGCTAAGAACTTTGATTCCAATATTCCTGGGGTTATGAAGGTGGAACTGAAGCATCGTGTTATGATGTCAGAGCATGGCTAGATAGCCCTTGTGCTTTGTCACTAGCACAGCACAATTGTCTTGTTTGTCTGTACTGATTTCAGTTGCTTTTCTGAAACTCAGTCATCACACCATTTCAAGTTCTAGCTCTTAATAGTGTCTCTCAGCAATGACTGGCAGATTTTGAAAGCAAGGAAGAGAGAACCTGATCAGTTCATCTTAATCATAGTAAGACAGACTCCCAGTATCAAGCCAGAAATTACAGAATTTCTTTAATTCAGGCTCTTTTGAGGTCTTAGTGCTTGTCTCCCTTTGGTGAAGTGTTTACTGCGGACCTAAGCAGCTGCATTAAAAGAAAACAAATTATGGAGCCCAAATATTGCCACTTGGCCAACAGGGCCTTTGGCTGGGGGCAACTTCCCTTTGAGGATAGTGTGGTTGGCCAAAGAATTATGACATATGCATCTTGTACATTTCCACAGTCTCATAACTAGAAATAGAAACTGTTTGTTTTCTGGTCTCTGGTTCAAACATGGCATCCTTTTCACACAGACACTTCTGAGCTTAAGAATGAGAGTTATGGGGCTGGGAATATGGCCTAGTGGCAAGAGTGCTTGCCTCCTATACATGAGGCCCTGGGTTCAATTCCCCAGCACCACATATGCAGAAAACGGCCAGAAGTGTGGCTCAAGTGGCAGAGTGCTAGCCTTGAGAAAAAGAAGCCAGGGACAGTGCTCAGGCCCTGAGTCTAAGCCCCAGGACTGGCCAAAAAAAAAAAAAAGAAGAATGAGAGTTATACATTGTTCATCTTATTCCTCGTTCTTTCTACTGACACCAAGGAACAAACACACATTTAAACTTACAAATGCATCCCTTTCTTCTTCTCCTCACTCCCTGTCTCTCTTTGTCATACTCTCACATGAACACATTGAAATGCACAAGCCTCTTAAAATTTTCCATGCCTAGATTTCTCCCTTTTCTGGCATGTTAAGAACCATATACATTTGTAACTTAAATGCTTTAACTTTTCTCTCAGGGCCGATCCATCAAACAGAAGGCTTGGTAAGTTAATCTTTTCTGAACTAAATGGAGAAAATGGGTCCCATTAACAGTTGTTAAATGAGTAACATCTCAAAAGAATATCCCCTTTGATTTATTTTTCTGCACATTTGTGGTTCTTCTATGAATTCTAAATCAAATGAAAAATTTAGTTGTGACCTTTGCCATAATTCTAGCAGCAACTGGATCTGTCATTAACTCTTTCTTATCTAAATTATAATGATGGTTACTACTTTCTGTCCATTGAGCTCCCAAACTCAAGCCAAATTTTTCAATATAAGTGACTATTCTTTCTTAGAAATGAAAAGATGGAGAAGTGAAATGATCACAGTCATTTAAAGTTTGGCCTCAAATTAGAAACCAGGAAATATTAAAACAGATACTAATGATCAACAGCAATATTGGAAGTTAGAATTTTCAGTAAATGAGCCAGTTGCTCCCTCCATTCCTCAAAAGAAAGACATCTTTTAAGGCTTATGAGAAATCCAATGGTTTTTGGAATATCCTTGGCAAACGTCTAAAAATATGTTTCAAATGTTTTCAACTCAAACAAATTGAAAGCATATTTTTTTCCTGGCACTTTCCTCCTTCATTTTAAAGGATATGTGTATTTTTTCAGGGAAATTTCAGGCATGTGGCTCTAATTTTCACTTAACTCATCATGACATGATTTTGTAAGAGCTATTCAATGACCAAAAATCCTCCTGAGTCTTCTTTTTTTTTTTTTCAAATATAAGGCTTAAAAAGTTATTTCTTAGAAATAGGAAGCCAGAGAAGCCAGAGTTAGGAAGGGGCAAGTAAGTACTCCAGGCTTTTCCTGAGTGGCCGGGCTCAGCCCTATTTTCTTTAACTGAGACTGATTCCCTGAAGTCAATTTGCTTTTCTGGAAAGACTGTCCCAGAATGCAATTCTTCCATTGTTGCGATATGGTTCTAATTGGAAGAGGACCTCTATTATGTGCTATGATGGGAACTGGTGGAAAGCATTTCAAGCTTGCTGATGGTCCACATAGATCATTTTAGTCACTGCAAGTTTCTGTTCCATAAAAAGTTGCTGAAGCTTAACTTGTCTTCCATTATCTTTGAGAGAGTTAACATTCTGGATTTTTCTCAGTGATATTCTGACTATGTGTTACAGAATTCAGTTAAATGGGGATTTTCCTGTTTGTGTTGTGTTTGTAGTATACTAAGCTTTCTATATAGTTTTCCAAATTGGGTAGATTGCTGTGGTCAGTCCTCTCCACTGGAGGGGCCTTTCCCTTTATTTGCTCATTCAAATCCATTTTTCCCTACCTATTTTCCCTCTTGCTGTTTTTTCTTTAGTTTTCTGAGAAAGGAGTTTTCACTATGCTGTAAATATGGGTGTGTACACAATATACATGTACATGTGCCAATGTCTGTACATACATGAATACAGATGATGTTGTTCAGCTAGTTCTTATGAACACCTACAACAACCCAGGAACTATCAAAAGATATCAGGGATATAAGTTTGGGAAAGACAAAATTTCTCACTTAGTGACTTGAAAATTAAGCTCCAATAATAGCAGTTGAGAAAATAATAATAAAAATGTATATGAGGCAAGCGAGGCAAGCACTCTTGCCACTAGGCCATATCCCCAACCCAAGAAAATAATAATAAAAATGTAATGAAACACCGCCACCAAAGTACACTGGAGATAGAAGGAAATTATTTAATTCTTTAAGGGCAATGAGGAAAGTCTTCTAAGTATAGGAAGAGAGCTAAGTCTTAAAATTGAGAAGATCTAAAATAATTAAAATTACTAGGTCCACACTATGCTGACATGTATCAGGTCATTGATTGGGTAAACATGCTCTTCTATGATCAGGCAAGCTGCAATAATATTGATATTTGAGTCAGGTAGATCTGGATTCAAATGTGCACTTGCCTATTTTGTCATTTCATGTTATTTAAATTCCTGAAGTCTTAGTTTCCCAATATCTGAAATGGCAAGAGTAATAATGTATTACTGTTGCATACTAAAATATCATAATCATTATACATGTAAATAGTATTAGTAATATAATCATTACATAATCAATGTAGAATCATTATATAGTCAGTTTTTAATCATTATATATTGTCAAAGGTAATACTAATAATTTATCATTCATTGTATACTAAAATATTCTAATCACTATATATTAATTTATAAATATATTTCATATATTGACTAACTTATAAATATATACTAGTTTATAAATATAAATTTATCTAATCCTCACAAAAATCATATGCACTAGGTATTACCATTATATTAATTTTCAGACAAGCAAAAAGAGGTGTAAAATGAGTAAAAGACTTGATCAAATTTCCTTCACAAATTTAGTATAAGGACCTACAATGTTCACATATGTAAAGCACTACAACACAATATTTGGCATGTTGTAAGTAAATACTCTAGATGTGTTAAGTTTTTTCTTGTCCATCTAATTTACTTACAAAGTTCAGAGGTTTTCTGGACAGAAGAAAAAACTGTGAAGACATTGAAAAAATTTATTAGCTTATATTAGCAATACAAGTTCAGATTTTATTGTTATATCTGCATTCATGTTCACACTGTATTCCAATCAATCACACCACCTGGCTCACAGTTCCTGCCATACTCTACAAAAAGACTTCCCCAACAAATTTCCTTGTTGCATTTTCATAATTTCAAATAATCTATGTCAACATAACGCAGCCTCCTTTTTCCTAGTCATTAGCCCAGCCCCCTGCCACTAGTCTCCATGCATGGATAGTCTATTTCTTCCCATTCCTAACCCATATTGATCATCAGATCTTAAGTTTCTCTATGCTGCTGAGAATATAGACATTTGAAAATTAAAAAAAATCTCATTTAAATAAAAATTGATCCACCTTTGTCCTTTGTCTCACCATTTTGTTGTTCACCTTCACTTCCCCACATCAGATTGTGTGTGTGTGTGTGTGTGTGTGTGTGTGTGTGTGTGTGTGTGTGTGTGTGGCCCTTGTGCTGTAGAGTCTTGAAGGTGGGGGGAGAGGAGGACAAATAACTGTGCTATAGATTGAACAGGAACTCATCGTAAATAATCTTTCCTTTCACCATGTTCATGCTGAAGCAGACATGAGGAGTTAGGACCTGAACATAAGTTCAGTTCTTGCAAGGGCTTCAGAGTATTTTTGTCTTATGGACAAATTCATAATTACTCTGTGTTTCAGCTCCTTTAAAGTCAAGTCATCTGTATGTTGTAAAGTAACTTTAAAGTAAATTCACATTTTATCTTTGTCTGTCTTTCCATGTGTATTTCATTTCCTTTTACCACTGGTTTTGAAATCCCTTTGCCTAAAGCTTTCACATTTGTTTGGGAGAGTGTCCCACACACCCTCTAACTTAGCTACGTTTTCATTAAAGATGTATCTTCAGTATCTGAACCACTGACTGGTGATTCTTGCAAGTTAAAGGATTCATCTAAGCAATACACAATTCCTTGCAACAGTGAATCTTTTCTCCTCCTGGCCTTTAGAAGCCTGTCTATTGTTCTCCCTATGGCTTTACTCCTTCTTTCCTTCCTTCATTTTTCAGAAATAGGAGATGAGTTAAATGATTCCTGGAGAGAGAGGAAAGAGCAGGAGGTGGCAGAAAGAAAGGAGTGCAGAAGTATTCATAAAGCTCACTTCCTCCAGCTTCCTAATTGTGTAAACCTTGGGTTGTTACCAAGATATTTGGGGAGATAGTAATAAATATACCACAGCTAGGAAAATTTCTCCTCTAAAACAAACAAACCAAAAAGTAGTGACAATAGAAAGATCAAACAACTTGGGAGATTTGGAATAATTTAAATCTTCATTTATTTTACACAGTGCAATAGCCTCTGAGGACTGAACTGATAACATTCTTGCACTCTTTGTTTCTTTGTTTCTTTTTCATAAGGTTATTGTCCATTGGTTTCTGCTTGTCATCTTAACTATTCTGGCTAGGCTGAGATTGGGAAGACTATAATTTAAGACCAGGTGGGGAAAGGTTCATAAAACCCCATCTCAAGAAAAGAGCTTATCAGGAGACAATAAAAAATACAGGAGAATCACAGTCCAGATCTGACCTGGAAAGAAAAGTGAGACCCTTCCAAAAAGATAACCAAGAACAAAACAGGGTATGTTCATTGGTCAAGTGGTAAATCACATGCTTCACAATAAAAAGCTCTACATTCAAGCTCGTATACTGCCCAAACCAAGCCAAACTGAAGAACGAAACTTCAGTGATTTCTGAATTATTATTTCTTTTAACATTGGTGTGTTTCACATAGTGAGCTTTCAGTAAATGCTTGCTTACTCAATGGATAAGTAAAAATTTTTATTTCACATGGAAAGGTATTAATAATTATCAAAGAAAGGAGTGAAACAAATATCTAGAAATGACATTCATTTTTAAGAGCTCGACATATAGAAACCTTATTCTATTCTAAGACACTGGAAAACATGTGTAAAGAATCAAGTATCGGGGCTGGGGATATGGCCTAGTGGCAAGAGTGCTTGCCTCGTATACATGAGGCCCTGGGTTCGATTCCCCAGCACCACATATACAGAAAATGGCCAGAAGTGGCGCTGTGGCTCAAATGGCAGAGTGCTAGCCTTGAGCAAGAAGAAGCCAGGGACAGTGCTCAGGCCCTGAGTCCAAGCCCCAGGACTGGCCAAAAAAAAAAAAGAATCAAGTATTGATATTTCATCTGCTTATATCAAGGAGAAAAATAAATATTTTGACATATAAATAAGGCTGAAAAGAAAAGGGAAATAAAATAGGTGGTAAAACCAAGACAGAAAACTTTTATTTTTTTGAGTATATGTAATTTTTTTCTGTTGTTTGTGGGGCTTAAACTCTCGGCTTGGGAGCTGTCCCTGAGCTCTTCAGCTCAAGGCTAACACTCTACCACTTTGAGCCACAGTGCCACTTCCTCTAGAAAAATAGTAATTGTAGTTTTATTTTGTTTTCTTTGGTGTAGGTCCTGGGAGTTGAATTCAGCACCTGGGTCTGTCTCTGAGCTTTTGTGCTCAAGGCTAGCACTCTACCACTTGATTCAAGCTCCACTTCTGGCTCCAATGTGCCTCTAATTCTCTATCAGAAAACTGGAAGTGGATCTGTGGCTCAAATGGTAGAGTGTTAACCTTGAGCTGGGGAGCTCAGGGACAGCACCCAGGCCCAGAGTTCAAGCCCCACAACCAACTCAAAAAAAAACTGAGTGATATTTATTTTCAGACACATGTATTTTTATTATGTCTTAACTAGATACATATATGTGGCTATATATAGAAATGTGTCTACTTATAGATGAGAACATATTTCTATAAATAATTATTTGGGTCTAATTTTACAGAAATATTTAGTGATTGTTTTAACATAGTCTGAAGGAGTTTCATTGCCTAATTTGTAAAGCATTTATGAACTTGATGTTTCCTAATGACAATAGTACACCAAATAGTTTTTAGATTTAACCACTAGATTTTGATTGTAAGAACTCAGTACTGAAGTTGAAGTAAAACAGATAACCTGTATTTGTTTCGAAGTTCATCAGATCTCACACCAGCCAAGTTGGCTTTCAGGATGGAAAGTTATGTTGACTGGTCCGTTTTTGTGCATTTATGTTGAAAGAATGGGAAAGCATAATCTATTTTAGAAAAGAAATCTGTTTATTTGAAAACTAAGCACACACCAAGTACCAAGAGAATGCATTAAAACCACTGGGGTTTTCTCCCTAGTCATCCAGTAAGTTCTCACAAGAAAAAAGGTCTCCTTAAATATTCAAGAGGAGGGTTCTGCTGTGCAGTTTCTCTTGCAGTTTTTTTCCATTCTTTTTGCCTAGACATGTAGGCTCCATTTCGTTCTCTGCAGAGTCTCAAGCCAGAGCATGAAATCTTTGGTTTCATCTGGTGTCTTTCAAATGGAGAGCATATCCTTGTGCCCCTTCGAGTGAGGGATAAAGGAGAGCAGGCTCTCAGATCCCATTTCAGACTAGGCCTCTAAAAGATTTTTTTTAATTGATAAAATGGCCTCTGAGCATAACTTTGGGGAGGTGGTTATTTTAAAAGTCCCCACTGCTTTTTATGTCTACAAAACACTCACTTCTATTATCCTAGCTTGGTACAAGGTATAATTCAGGAAGCAGGTGATGGTAGAAAGAAAACCAATTCTGTTCTATAACATTAGACAATCATATCATAGCCTAGGCCTACATCCACCACTTTTTTATTTCCTCTTATTCCAATGAAGTTTTGTTTTTATCTCTGTAACTTTTCTTGTGGCCACTCAGATCACCCAGCAAATAGTTTGTCTTAGCAATTTACTCTCTGGATTACCAAATGTGATGTTCTAGAATAGAAAGAACTTTCTTGATTGTTTTGACCATTCTTTACACAAAATAATATAAAATAATAATGATAGTAATAATTGTAATTAATGACCATGCAAATAAACACACAAGTCACTGTGATCAATCTTTATACATTGTATCTATTATGTTCTCTCATCATTTTATTATGTGGTCACTATTTTCTCCATTTAACTGACAAGGAAATTGAAGTAAAGAGCAGTAAAATACTTTCTGATTTTCACATATCTAGCAAGTAGTAGAATCTGAGGTTCAAACATAACATCTTTAGAACTGAAGTTTATAACCATCATATGATTAAAAAAATACTGACAATGAATGTATCACAGTTAGAGTGATGTAATAGGACAAGGAATTGAAGAACTAGCTTGTCAATCTCAGAGATATGAGCTATAATTTCTACTCTGTCATTCACTAATACAGGATCTGTACTTGGGAACCTTCTTAGACTTGCCCCCCCCCTTTTTGAAGAAAGCTAAACTTGAGAAAAATTATCTGTCTTGCAGTCTTTAAGGAAGGCTTATTAATGTCCTCAAGTTAATTGGCATAAAGAAATCAAGCAACATTTCACACTGGAAAGTATACTTTCTGCTTCTGTTGTGTTCTGTAGTGATCTGTTCCAAACACTTTTTAGCTCAGTGCACTGGAAGCCATTTGACATCCAAAATTTTAATTATTAATGTAAAAGTGTTTAAAATATATCCATTAAGGCTGATAATGTTGAGTCTGATTAACGGGCTTTTCATAAATGTACTGACACAAAGTTTTTTTTAAAAAAATTAATTCAGCCTGCAAATGAACATCATCCATTTTGCTATCATATTTTATCAGTCTGTAAAGTGCATTCTCACTTCAGTTTTCAGCTCTGAATGCAGAACACTGTGAAAAATGACAGAATTTTAATGAGAAAGTGAACAACATGCCATCAACACCCCTTTGCCAGTAGAAATGGCACAACATCAAAGCTTTAAATCATGTTCCCTCCACACCTTTGGACATCTGTGATTCTGTCTGAGTCCTCAAAATCTGCTACATCCATCACCAGGTGCAGCCTTTAAACACAGAGGCCCTGTCTACTTCACTGGTTGGCATGGCAACAGTTGTCAAATCATCCCTTGATAATGCTCTTTAATTGATTGTATAAATTATTCTGAGATATGTGATTGCAAAATGATGTACAGAAGCTCTTAAGTGAGCCGATCAGCCTAGCTGCATTTAAAGGTGCATCACGTTCCCTACCTTTGCCCAAGAAACTGACCCTCTTAAAGTGCTGAGACACTTAGGGTGAAGCATAAATATTAAGCATTAAGAAAAAGTTTAAAGCAATGAATGGCACAGTTAATTGCTACTCTAAGTGCATGTTAAGTTATTAAAATCCTACAGGCTGTATACGGCATGCAGATGTAAACACAGTCCTTTCAAGTCACATATAAAAATTAGTCATTTCAGAGATAATATGATTGAGATGATACTAGAGCTGAATTAGTGATAGAATAGATGGTGAAGCAGGAGGCAATTTGGAGTTGCATGGGCAGGCCTTTCTTCAGTGGCATGCTTTGGGCTTTTTCCTCTCATGTTTTCTAGGTACAGTTAGTGCAGAGGGTGTTGCCAGCTTAGGAGACAAACCTTTGTCTTTTAGTTGAATGGCAGTTCAAGTTTTTTTTGCATCTCTCTTCAATTGTTAACAACATGGAAGTCATTAACTTGAAAACGATGCCTAAAGCATCCTGTTATTTTTATTTCAAGTCCTTTTCTTTTTCCCTCCCTGAAGTAGCCCTCAATCATGCTCTTTCTTTCCAAAGTACAAAAACGAAGCACAATGCTATCTACATGGAAGTGTGAAGCAGTGGTTCACAAAGTGCTGATTTCTGTTCTGCAGCATCAGTACCACCTGGGAACTATGAGAAATGCATACTTCATGCAAGCTGCCAGGGTGGGAGCCAGGAACGTGTCTCTTACCAAGCTACCTGGGAGATTCAAATGCAGCTCAAAGTGGAAAACCAAGAAAGAAGCCAGCACTATTAGTTATACATCACAATTTTCTGGAGAACATTAAAAACCTAGAAGAACTTGGCTCATATTTTTCTTTTTTTGTTTGTTTATTGTCAAAGTGTGATACAGTCACAGCAGAGGATCACAAGAGCCTAATAGCTATGCCCCTATGAATGCATAAGATAATGCTAAGTGACAACACCTTGTAAAAAAAATTTGTGTTCAATTAATAAACAAATAAAAAGAAAAAAAGATAATTGTGTGGCAGGAAATGGTGGCTCACATCTGTAATCCTAGGTACTCAGGAGGCTGAGATTGGAGGATCCTGGTTCAAAGCCAGCCTGGGCATAAAATCAGTGAGACTTTTCACTCCAATGAACCACCAGAATACGGGAAGTGGCAATGTGGCTCAAAGTGATTGAGCAGAAAAGCTCAGGGACAGTGCCCAAGCCCTAAGTTCTAGTTCCACTACCGACAATAACAAAAAAAGATAATTGTATAAAGCATATAAATGTACTATCTTATACTTCTGTGGGTTAGAAGCCTGACAAGGTTCTCAATGAGCTAAAATCAAAATAAAATACAAGGTTCTACAGTGAAAAAAAAAAAGATAATGCTAAGTGAAATCAACTCCATGTTATGGAAACGAGTGTTATATCACTGTTGTAATTACTTTCAACATGCCACGTGAAACCATAGCTTCTATTGTTGATGATCCTCTTGTATCCCCTTCCTGTGGTTGTACTCGCACTATCACTGTATCTTATCTGAGTACATTGGAAACTGTGTAAACTGGTATTAGACCTAGGAAAGTGAAAGGGAATACCAAAATCGAGAGAAACGGGATAAAAAGACAAACGACTACAAAAGCAATACTTGGAAAACAGGTGTAAACCAACTGAACAACTCATGGGGAGAGAGGGAAGGGGGGAGGAGGAGGAGGGAAGAGGTAACAAACAGTACAAGAAATGTATCCAGTGCCTAACATATGAAACTGTAACCTCTCTGTACATCACTTTGACAATAAATAAGAAAGGAAAAAAAAAACAGAGGGGTTACAGATTCATATGAAAGGCAGTGAGAACATTTCTTGTTGTACTTGTTACCTCCTGCCTTATTTCCCTCCCTCCCCCTCTCCTTCCTCCCCCCCCCCAAGAGTTGTGCAGTTGGCTTACACCAAATGGTTTCTAAGTGTTGCTTTTTGAATGGTTTGTCTTTTTGCTCTTTGTCTCTCTATTTTAGTATTCCCTCACCCTTCCCCAGTTCTATTACCCGTATAGACAATATCCAGGGTACTCGGATGTGGTACATACTTTTCTAAAAATTAAGATTTGATTAGTCTGAGATGGAACCTATGCCCCAGGGCTTCAAAAACTTCTCTGTGGTATGCTAATGAATGGGAGAATTGAGGAATTCTTGTGTAAGACAATGACATTGAATGTAAGATTTCTAAATGTTTCGGGGATGATTTCTCCCATATGCAGTGTTAGATCTCTGATTTTTGCATTGTCTTATTCTACATTTGTTCTTTCACATAGAATTTTAACAGTTATTTATTGAGTCTTATTCCATACCATGTAGTACAGCCAGTTTTAGAGAAATGATGGGAAACAGACATCATCTTAGATAATTTTTGGTTGCTGTGGCAGAATATCTGAGGCATTCTATTCATGCCAAAATCTGATAGAGTCTCATGTTACATCATTATACCATGGAAAATAATGGAAAGTCAAATAGTTACCAGCAGAAGAGGTCCCATGCCAACAGAGGAAGACAGGAAGTGCCACACATACTTTCTAACCATCATCCTCACAGCAACTAGTCATGTCCTGTGAAATCAAGACCTTGAACCCACAGAAAAGTGTGAAGTAATGGATAATGAACTAGTCATTTCTTAAAGCCTATTGTATCTTTCAATACTGCTACATTGTGGACCAAATATCAATGTGCATTTTGATAAGTAAAATATCCAAAGCAAAGCTTTAATTGGGGAAAGGGTCAGACAAAAAGGAACTAGCAGAGAACAAATTATATATAATTTTAATTTATGATAAAGGCTTTGAATAGAATGAGATATGTGATAATTCTGATCAACTTTCTATAGCACACCAAAGAAAAACTTAAAGGGTGACATTAAGTTGAAAAGTAAAAAAGAAAAGTGTACATATATGTATATATTATAAACAAATATACATTCATATATATAATAAAAAAAACATACACACATATGTATATATACACACACAGACCATGGATGTTATTTGAGAGCTAGGACAGAAAGGACCCAGATGAGTTGTAGAGAAAAGTATGAGGTTTTTTATCTGGAACGTGAGCCAATGACAAATCATGTGGGAATAATTGTGTAGTATGAAGAAGTGGAGGTAAGGTCAATAGATGAATTATAAAGGTGATTTCATGCCAAGAATATAAAAGAATGCTTTTAAAGTATTCACTTGTTATCAAGTATCTAGTTGCTTAACAGCTGTGTTTGAACCTTTCAATAATTGTTGACCTTCTTGGCTTCATTTGCTAACATGTCCTTGGTAGGTTTGCTGCTTGAGTTGACAGTATTCTACATTGGCTTGCACATGAAGTGATAATAAAAATCTTAGGACATAGATAGATGATTTCTGGGTTTTTTTTCTTTTTTCTCCTTTGTGTTTTTTTCCCTTTTGGTCTTAGATTTCTTTTCAATCATGAGCAGCATTCTATAGTGGGGAAAAAACTATTTCTATGAGTATATTACATAAATAAATGGAAGCACAGGTTTTCTCCAAAGATTATGAGAAAATTTGTTTTGCCAGACTTCTTTGTAATTTTTATGTTGTTCTCTAAACTAATATGCCAAATATTTAGTATCTTTTATATGCTAAGTCTTCAAGGTACATATAATCTGTCTATTATTGTCATGAATTATTTCTTTCAATGTCTTATAAGCATCAAACTTTCTTTTGGAACTAATCCCAGCATAGATGAAAATCTTCCAGCCAAGTAACCTAGAAAAAGTCACATTAAATCACCCAGTAACTTAGTATCTATTTGAAGTAATCAGATTTCATCAAGCCAAAAAAGTTTTATGTTAAATTCATAAAGAACAACATAACAGAAACAGTGCAATTTTAGAGAATCTCTGCATTTAGTATCTGCTAAAATTGTGTAAAGGAATATTCCGATGATTATTAAAAAGCATTCTTAAAAATATATAAATATATATATATTACTGAAAAGCTTATGGTATAGAAAGAAATAGCAGAAACAGTGAGCAAATTATAGGAATTGGTAGTTTTCTTTATTATGCCAGGCCAACAATGACTACATTTCTTTAAACACTTAACTGTCCTATACTTCTCTGAGATCCCAAGTAAAAGCAAGTCAGCTAACACACTAAGAGTTAAATGTGACTGCTGGTTTTGTTTTGTACAGTCATTCCAGGCAAGGGCAAGCCTTCTCCTGAAGCATGGAAGAGACATTGAGTCACTCAAGAGAAACAAAAGATGGTAAGTGGTGAGGACAATGAGTCTTAGACCTTTTTGTCACATTTCTGAGTGTCTTGGTTTAAAAATACCATTAAGATGCAGACTCTCACTGTTCCCAACTTGTTATATATATATACACTGGCCTTGGTACCTCCCCTAATTTTCCCTGGGGCAATATCACTTCTCTGAAAAAACAAAACAAAACAAAAAAACAACTTTGCAAATATTCAATGATATAGACAGAGAAAAAATAGCATTTTCTTTCTAAAATTTCTTTTATTGACAAGCATATCATAGAATAAAAAAAACTTCAGTTGTGTAGACATTTGGGAAGGAATGCAGGAATTATCTTATATATTTCACAAAATAATGTCCTAAATTATCTCCATGCAGCTTCTATTTCCAGACAGTAGTCAAGAGGCACATTTTAGAGGGAACGCCAAGAGTTAGAAAGAAATTGTGGAGTACACAAGCTTGGAGTTGACATATGTGCAGGCATGAGCTTGCTATGTGATCTATAATGGCACAGCACACACTAAGATGGATGCCTTTGTGTTGCTTCTTTGCTGAAAATTGAGCAGGACCTGGTGAACATGGAAGGAGAGATGAACTTCTATAAGAACAGTGTTTAGAAATACCACAGAGAGAAGAATTAAGTTGTCATTTAATGGATACTTTAAGGGTGAATACAATTTGCCAAACACTGAGATGTACCAAAAGTTTATTGTGCCTGGATGAAGATCATTCCATAGTGCAAGAACAGCAGCAAAATATGCTAATATTTCCCAAACCTTACCCTGTTAAATCTTTTATTTTCTGTTTTGTTTTTAAACTTGACAAGAACTTGGGATGTTTTTGTAAAGTTCACTGTTTCTATTATTGTATTTATTATAATTGTTATTGTGGCCCCACTGGGAAGATGAAGAGGCAAGCCAAATATGTCCCTGGACTTACTCAGCTGGTAAGCAGAAGAGAGAAGATTCAAAGCTAGCCTTTAATTGAGTGACTACATGAATTGCATTAACATCTCTGTTACACTGCCTGGAAGGGGAAGGGAAGGAGAAAGAGAGACACAGAATTTGTGAATGTAGACCTGGCTAGCCTTTAAAGGAAATATGGAGTGGAGGATAGCCTCTTTGAGAAAGGGACTCCCCAGTGACTCCCTACTGTGTATTTTTTTCCTACAAGGATTCATAAATCATTTCTCCAACATTTGAAATGTAAGAGAAAATAACCGAGAGAAGCTGCACAGCCTAAAGCTACTCAGGAGGATGAGATCCAGAGGATCAGAATTTGCAGCAAGCCCAGACAGAAATGAGACTCCATCTCCAAATAACCAGCAAAATTCTTGAATGAAGGAGAGCATGAAAGCTGAGGGAGTATTTGGGGCCCTGAGTTAAAGCCTAGGTACTAGCACAAAGCAAAACAAAGCAAACCAGAACTAGATTGTCGGGTGAACATTCACTGACAATTTAAAGGCAATGCAATCTAGTCAAAAGTCTTTAAAATGGAGATGAATGTTTGGACTTCACAATTTCATTATAGGGATTGACTTAAACTCATTTTTTGTACAACATTGACATCTAAAATATTCTGCACAAGTACATTTGCAAAAGTTAACAGACAAAAAATAATGATTCTTCTTTGTGGGAGTTTGTAACTGATGGTTCTAAGAATGCCTGCAAGTTCCAAAACACTTCCCCTCTTAGGTGTAGTATTGACGTTATTGTCAGGGCCTTCTGACAAAATGGGCTGGGTCCTAGTTCTGTGGTTTTGTGAAAAGAACTTGAGAATCCCCAAACATTTCTGGATTCCAATCATTACTCTGCCTCTTGGATCTTGAACAAATCATTTAATGACTTTATTCTCAATTCCCTTATTGGTGACATGAGAACAATAACTCCTATAATGAAATTATTATTTTATGACACAGTTCAACATGGAGTAGGCAACAAAATATTGGCTTCTATAGACATCACCACTGATGTCTAGCAGGGTAATTTAGAAAAGGAAGTTTTTATGGTGTAGTATTTATACCATATGAAAGTAGGGAAGATGGTATGTTTTAGAGATAGTGAAAGATAAATAAATAAATGGGATAGAAATGAAAACCCATCAAATCGCTGTTTATTTGTTTATCAGATGTTGCAGTTGACTTATGCTTAAGGATCATGTGTGCTGATGAGAGATAAATTTGAACAACTCTAAAGACTAATTTTCGTTCTCCTTTAGTAGCAGAGCAGAAAGCTGGCTCAGCTGGATTAAGCCAGTCTGCTAAAACATAGCAAGACCTTCAGCTGATCTCAGCATTCTCGAGGACAAGGCTCTTCCCAGGGCTTCAATATGCAGAACTTGGTCTTAAGTACAAAAAGCTTTCAGCATTGTCCCTAGGATTTGAAAACCTCTTGACATATATTTTAGCTTTCAGAGAAACTAGATGTTATAACTATTCTAAAGTGAATGTTAGGCTTATTCTCTCTTGAAGTACTAGCTAGCTAGTCATGCTTACTAGCTTGAATAGGGATCTTCCTCCTGGAATTGTGCCATCATATTTAATGATTCTATGTTGGGTCTATGCTATACCAGAAATGAAATGAAATGCATGTTCTTCTGCCTCTCTTCTTAGTTTTATGTTCCCAATGAACTCTACATTGTGTTTGTAGCATGCAGTATTACTATGCTATATCCATGAACTCATCACATGACATAAACCAAATATACGTCTTTAAATCATAGTCTCAGCTGCAAAATATTCTCTCCATTAATGGTATAAAAACCCAAACCAACCAGTGAACAAGCACAATTAAATAAATTGCAGGCAGAAGGCCCTTGTTTTCTTATTCAACTCTTTTCCTTTGTTTTTTTCTGGATAGTTTTGCATGATACATGGAAGGTAAATCCCCATATGATTCAACAGTTTCATTTATTTCATGAGACTCTACTGATTTTAGCAAGAGAAGGACCTGCCCCATACTTGAGAAAAAGTAAATAGCAGGGTCTCCCCAAGATCCAGAATAGAGATAGTAGGGGTTGTGGCTGTCTCTGGAAAGCAGCTGTGGACAGTGTAGTGACAGGTTCATAAATCTCGAAGACAATGTCATATTTTGGAGGAGTCCTGCATTAGACAGGAAGATATCTTTGTGCACTGCATTCAGCCATCACGGTGCAGCAGCCTAAGGTAAATATAGCATAAATATGTGTCTGTATAAGTACCTGTGTGTATCTGTGTGTGTGTATGCACATGTGTGTAATCTACTGGGGCAGCAGCTGGCTCCATTAGCCCTGCTCCAAGCAGCAGGAGAGGTGAGTGGTATCTCTCATTGCTACAAGTATAAGATGAACTAAAAGCTGATCTGGTCTCTGTGTAGTATTGTGACATTTCAGCTATCGTTATCCTGCTCTCATGCTGGCCTCCATATTACTTCCTGAACACATCATGTCTAATAATCTTGATTACAACCTCTGTTATGATTGCATATGCCCATAGTTACAGTTTTCCTTTCCAAAGTCCCCTTATCAGAGTTGCCACCCTGACCACTCTATTCAAAATAGCACACTTCCTGTCCAAACACACAGCACCTCCATCTTCTTTATTGCCCTATATTACATTTGCCTGGGTTCTGTATCTCCATTAGAATGCAAGTGACAAAAGCAAGGCCTTACCTTGGTTTTCTAATAAATGAACTGTACCTAGGTAAGTGTCCATCATGATCACATAGCTGCTCAGCAAATATTTGCTGAGTAAGAGCCCAATATATAATCTAAATGAATTCTCAAGTTTCAATCAATCCATATAATTGCTCTTATTAAAAAGAATACCCTTACCTACCAGAAGGGAGATCTATTTCTTTAAGACTATTCCAGTAAGAATTGCATTTGTAAATCCACTGAGGAATCTCTACAAGAGACATAGATGATAAAGTCATTCAAGTGATTTTTAATTTCAATCCAATAGAAAATACTACTACTTGGGTTTTTGTTGTTGTTGTTTGTACTGGTCTTAGGGCTTGAACTCAGGGCCTGAGTACTGTCCCTGATTTTCTTCTGCTCAGTGCTAGTGCTCTTCCACTTGAGCCACAGCTCTATTTCCAGCTTTATTGGTAGCTTAGTGGAGAGAAGAGTCTCACAGACTTTACTGCCCCAACTAACTACCACAAAAGCTGAAAGTAGAGCTGTGTCTAAAGTGGTAGAATTGTAGCCTTAAGCAAATGAAATTCAGGGACAACACCCTGGGCCTTGAGTTAAAATTTAGATACTAAGACCATTTTAGTTTGCTTTGCTCATTATTGTGTAATTGTTCTCTGGATGATGTGATCTCTCTCACCACCATCTTGACCCCCACCCTTCTCAGCCCTCAGCACTTTATCTTTCAATCTCTTAATGGCAATATTTATCTTCCTTCTTGCCTCTGTTTTTGGAACTGGGTGACTTCATTTGATTTTTAGTTTCTTTGCAGTTCAAGGACTCTACTAATCAGGATCTTAGACTGTGTTAATGACCTCATGGAAAGCAATTCATTCTTTAGGATGATTATAGTTGATGTTAAATGAAACACAGTCTAAGCTTGATTCTTTTGATTCACCACTGGAAACCTCTTTTACACACTCAGTCTGTTGCTGTTTATCATTATTTCTTACTTATAACACTCTCAGCCATTTTCCATTTGTGTGAATGTGTTTGTGTGCCAGCCAATTTGAATTCAATTTGATTTCATGAGACCCAATTAAGTATTTTTCTAATGTTCAAATATACAGTGTGTACCACAGGATTTCCTTAGTGCCCTAATTATGTAATGAAACAGAAAGAAAATCAATCAGTTCCTCTGGCATGGACTGGTTGTTATAAACTCATGCTGTTTATTGCTAGTGTCTGGGTTTCACTGAAACATTTTTCAGTATGCTTCTATGATTTTGATTACTGAACCTCAGTCATATTTTTAAGTAAATCAACAATAGCTTTGCAGTTTTTTACTTCTTTATTCTTCTGTTAGCCATACCTAATTGTAAAATGACTAATATTATGTATTTGCATTCACAGTGTTGATTCTTTTTAATACATGATGTTTCCTAGTAATTTTATTCATAAAAACACAATGCAAATCATAGAAAAAAAACTCTGTTCTACAAAGTGATCCATAGTTTCCGTTTTGGAAGTTTATAGTTTCATCATGAAGAAAAGACATAGAGTTGGTCAATGTATTAGTTGCCTCAGTTGCTGTAATAGATGAAAATTTAGTGTTTCAAAACAACAGAAATTCTTTCAACCAAAGTTCTTGTAACCCCAAATGAAAAACCAAGGTATTAGTCAAGTAACTCTTACACTGGAACATGCTGGGGGAAGAATATTTTCTTCATTTTCTTGTTTTAATTTCTGGGAGTTGACAGCCCTTATGGGGATACAGCTATGTCAATTTAATCACTCTGATGTCACTCTAATCTCATATCACATGGCATTCTTTCTGTGTATTTCCTGTGTTTCCTCTTCTTTCTCTTATAAAGAAACTAGTCATTGGATTTAGGGCCTAGCCTATATGTATTCTAAACATCTCCGAATTCCCAATTTCAACGTAAGATCGCAATCCCAGATATCAAGGGTTAGGACTTCAAAATAATATTTTAGGAGTTGTGATGTTACCTTACTATAGTCATTTCCCAAACTGTAAATCTTTATCCAGTCACATTTTGGAAAATATGCAAAGAGAACAATCTAGGCCTTAATCTCTAACTCATGTTTTTTCTCTATCAGAGAAATTAAATGAGAGAAATTAGTTCTCTGTTGAGGTTTGACTGATTCACATGGGGGGGCAATAATTTTGTCTTAATTATCTTGTAATTCTAAAAGTCTGTTTAAATCAGTGGTGTGCTGATAAACTGGCTCTTATGAAAAAGCTTTGATGCATACTGTTTACTAAGTTGCATGATATGAATGAATATTACCATTATGGTGAGTTTCATGATATCAATGATTTCAAGACACTGAACATTTTGTAATAGGATTCGTGAAGAAGTATGGTTGGTTTCAGCACACAGCTGAATTAATCAATTTGCTTCCTGGCAGTACATAATGTCCTTTCAATGTTATTAGAAAAATAAACATAAATTTCTTCCTGAAAAATACACAAAGTGAAGCATTCACTACCAAAAAAATTTAACTGTTTTTTTAAATGAAACTTAAATCAACATAAGATAGATATCTAAAGTCATTAGCTATTTAAAAAATATATTCCATAAAGTTGGTGAAGATATACTGAGTTGGGAATACTTGGACACTTCTGGTGGCTCTTTAAATTTTAATGGAAAATTAATAAAAAATAGAGAAAGGAAGGATGGGAAAATGCAGACATTATATTAAATGTACATTTGTGAAAATGGAAGTAGGCAAACTGAGGGGGTGATTGTTAGTTCGCACAGATGGAGAGGACAAGGGGATTACATTGATGAAAATGCATGGTACTGGTAAACTAACGTGTTGAATGCAAACTCTTTCATACAGGGATAATTAATTAAATAGAAGAAAATGATTTTAATCTAAAGATTACTCTTTTGGTTTAAAAAGAATTATGTGGGCTAGATGTGGTGGTATATGCCTGTAATTCTAGCTACACTGGGAAAAAGTGAGAGATGCTCCCTAGTGAACAAATAAGAGCAAAATGACTGGAGATGTGGCTCAGGAGGAGGCCCTGAGCTCAATCCCCAGGGAAATCGCAAAACAAAACAAAATGAGGTGTGGAGGAAAGGATTAGGTGGGAGGACAGGAGAAAAATAGATGTAGATTTTAAATGTTAACCTATTTGTGCAAACATCTGAGATAATCAATCACTCAAAAAGTAAAGCAAAAAGATTTGTAAGTCTGTAACACAAATTTAGATTCCTTCTGATCTGATTATCTCTTCAGCCTCATCCAGTAGCTTTCAATTGTCTTATGAGCTCCAATGACACTAAACATTCTGCGTTACAAACATAGCTAAGTACCCTTCCAATGACATAGAATTTTCCCCCTGTATTTCTCTCTGTTGATATTTGTATGAAGACTTCCTCAGGCCTTTTTATAGGGGACTTCCTAGAGAACCCTATCCAAAACAGTACTTCCACCAGTCCTCTCTTTTACCTTGCTGTGCATTATTTTTCTTTCTAACACTTATCACTATGTGTTATATTGCATTTGCTTTCTGTTTTGTTTCCTTGTGCCATATGATGTGCATAAACAAGGACCATGTTTGTCTCCTCTACTATACAATGGTTGTTGGTCTTTTCTTTTTCCTCATGTGGTATAGTTAAAATTTATATTGTGACTCAAATGCTATGCTGAAAATTTTGAGATCAAAGAATCCACTTACTTTCTGGTTCATAATACGTAAAAAGAATTAGTGTCTGGAAGTAGTACACCTTTAATGGAATAAACATAATTAGTAAATTTAAAAAAATAATGTGTGGATAAATGCAAGGGTGATAGGGTGATAGAAAAGAACATAGGTTTAAGTATTCTAGGTCAGAATATGCCATATAAAAAACCTATTAAGCTAGATGGTATGATAAAACTACAAATTATAGAGAGAATAGATGTGCTTTTATTCATTAATCCTATTATATTTGAATCAAGATCATTCACTGTATGTGTCTTTAAGGCCTTTAATATTGTAAAAATTAGCTAAAATTACAGTATTACACACTCTGAGTAGGAAACTGTCTCCTATAAATAATATATTTAACATCTATGTTAAAAGAAAAAAGGGGGAGGACAAAAGATAAATCTAGACCTGGCTCCTTTGGAATCATGTTATTATACCCTTGGTTTTTGCAGTATTGAGATTTGAACCCTTAGTATTAAGATTTGGACACACAGTAGTGAGACTTTAACTCATAATCTTACACTTGCTAGACAGATGCTCTAGCACTTGAGTCATGACCACAGTCATTTATTGGGTTTACTTAATGTTTTAATATGGTCTTATGGGGTGTTTTCTTTTGATGGGAGTCACCTTCAAACTCAAGATTCCTTATCTTTGGTTTCTGAGTAGCTGGAAATACAGGTGCAAGCAATTATGACCAGGCTACATCATCCTTAAAACAAAGAATATTAAGTACAGTTTGTTAAGTGTTAGAAGAAATACAAATGGCCCCTATGGTGAGCATTAGTACTTACCAAGATCCCTGATTCTCCTTAAGTAATACCCTTGAAATTATGTATGGCCTTGTGACTGCTCTGGCCAATGACACATGAATAGAAATGATGAAAATTCCCTTTGGACCCAGGTATTTGTTGCTGAGCACCATGCATTCAATGCTATTATTTCAACCTTCCTAGATTTGGAAGCACCATAAAAAAAAAAAAGCTGCAAACAATAATGAAATCTTTGTCATTCTGTATTGCTGAGCATATATGTCAGCAACAGTATGTGTTTGTGTGTGTGTGTGTGTGTGTGTGTGTTCACACGTGCACATGTACATGTGCATGCACACAGTCTGGAAGCTTGAACTCAGACCTTGGGTGCTGACCCTGATCTTTTTCTTCCAAAGCTGGCACTCTACCTTTTGAAGCTCAGCTCTTCTTCCATCTTTTTGGTAGTTAATTGGAGATATGAGTGTCACAGATTTTTCTGCCAGGGCTGGCTTCAAATATCAATCTTCAGGTCTCAGTCTCCTGAGTAGTGAGGATTACAGGCATGAGTCCTTGGCATTCAACTTGCACACACTTTTATTGGATATTCTGTGAGTGAGAAATAATGCTTCCAAGCACTGAAAGTTTGGTAGTTGGGTGCCACCCCAACATAACCAGCCCATCCTGACTGATAAAATCAGTCAGAAAAAAGTAAAAGTATTTTTCCTGTAATTCTGAGAGTCCTAGAGAAGAGTTATTACTTATCTATCTGGTTGCCTGTATTTTAGTGTGTCTAAGGAAAATTACTGGAAATTCTGGTTTTACTCTCTCATGTCTTCTTGAGAAAGGTGATTTGTTTGGGTTTATATTATTTGCTTTAGGCTTTACAGTAAGAAAAGTCTATAAATATCTATGGCATACAAATAAAGACAGGCTTGTTTTATTTCAAAGCAGAAGGAAGAGGTTTATTTTAATTTTTCTAGTTTCTAAAGGTTGAATTCAAAGAAAAATGACAGAAAAACTGGACCTGTTTACCAGGCCATGTTTGATACACATTATTTTTTATTTCCATACAATCTTCTTTTAAATGTTCGCTTTACATGCAAAAGCACAATGTCTCCCCTATTCCCCCAGCAACTTCACACACAGGGAATCCCCTGTGAGACATCAACCTGGGAGAACAGCCCTCTAAGATTTTGCTGTGTCTATTCATTGCATATACTGCAGCTTTTTACGTGTTTATTTTGTTACTTAAATGTGTTCAGGCAGGAATTCAAATATGTGATTCTCATTCTAGCTTTCCAAGGGAATTCTCCCGAGAAGAGCAAAACAACATACATTTCCCTTCTTATTTGACAAAACCAAAAACAAGTCTGGATTTAGACCCTTACAAGGAAATATGCCCCACATGCATTAGGAGCAAAAGATTGTCTTTATTTCCCTTCCGGTTTTGTATCTGTCCTGTTTGTATTAAGAGAAAATAGAGGCAACAAAGCACTGACTCTGAAACCATGAGGTCTGCTCTTTCCTGCTCTATCACTGTATAGGAAGAACAAAACCCTTTTGCAGAAAAGTCAAATACCTTTGCAGATAAATGATGGGGACACGTCATATCTTGTGCCTGGGTATTACTGATCAAAATCCTTTTTTTTTGTTCTGTTGGGGCTCAGTTAAGAAAAAGCATACATGTCACCAGAGGCAGGAAACATTTAACATGTTTAAGGGGGATGGGAAATAAAGTTTAAAAAACAAGTTGAAGGAGTAATGGTGTGCCTGGTGGAGAAATACCTTCCTTAAAGTCAGTACTCTAAGATATCCTGGGCACAGAGTGCATGAAGCCCATAAATGTGTCTGCACCGACCAATTATGATTACCCTGGGCCTTTAATTACTTTTCAACTGATGTGGAACTCAAGATATGATCAGTGTCTGCTCGCCTGAGGTAGACAGTTGAGCAATACAATATTAAGGCAGAAACTGAACAAAAAAAATCAGGATGATGAATAGGGAATACTGCTTGAAAAAAATTTTAAATTTTTTTGATATGGTCTTTTGTTGGACATTTCCTCCTCTTATCTGCTTGTATTTTCACTTTCAAGTTGATAACTCCCAGACTAAGTTGAAACACGGTGATGTTTCTGCCATTCTCTTCGGAGTTCACTGTGACTTTTTTTTTTTTATCATCCACAGAAATAGAGGGAGACTGAATTAAACAGGAGCCAAGGAACTTGCGTGTGCGATAACAATACAAATGGATTTTCTCTAACAGAGAAAAACAGCTGTCTCCATTATTTGAATGCTTCACCTTTCTCCATTCCATTAATTGGGTCTTTGATCACAAGCTGAGGTGGAGAGGCCCTGATAAGGAATAGGTTATTAGTAAAGTAGCCTAAAGGAATGAATTGGGCCTGGTACTTGCTGCAGAAGATGAGATAAACTCATAATGCCTGACTATGTGAGTGGCGGAGAGTGATAGGGCCTCCGACTGCCCTGAACTGCTTGCAAAGGGAGAAGACTAATACTCCAGTGCTATGATAGCTAACGCGGGATATAAATTTAGCTCGAGGGAATGGAATAGGATAAAAATTCCATAAAGGGTTTTCTGTAAATGGCTTACACTTTTATATCAAACTGTGACAGAGTAGTCACCAAAAAAAAGGGGGGGGGATAAATAAAATAAAACGGTTTCTTGATCTCACTATAGGTTGAATACAACTGGAGGCTTTCATATAAACACGAGAATAAAAAAGATTGTTAAATTTTTTTCACCAAGACATTAATAAGAGCACCCTTTGAAGTGCAGTAAAGCTAAATTGGAGGAATTAAATTTGATTGAATCTAAGCCTGTTTATTTTTCATTTCTGCAGAGCTGGTGTTGAGTGATTTGCAATACTTCATTGGAAATCTTCAGAAACTTGCTATCATGTAATCCTTCTTTTTTTTTTTCCTGAAGAATATGACCGCAGGGGACAAGGCCATATTGGTTTGTTGTTAATGTACTGGAAAGAGGTACTATGGAGAAAACAGTTAATATTAAATTACGAACACAAGGTTATCTTTCTGCCGCACATGCTCCACTGCCCTAGGCAGGGGTAATCTGTTAATAGCATTCAGCCAAAATGACACCATTAAGGAACTGAAGCTACACATCTTTTGCAAGCTGAATGATGTATAAAGCTGGTTTTCTATCATCCTAGATGCAATAAATTATCCATGCTGCTAAAAATTGATACAAGACCGAAGTTTGATAGAAAGAACACCCAGACATAAATGGAAGGCCAGGCTGGCAGGAAAGGACATGAAGATGTGAATGCTACTGGCAAGTTGTTCTCACGTGTGCTCCTCTCTCTACTCTCAGCTCTGATTTTTCAGTCTTCAGAGGCCATAGAAGTAGAGAGCTAACAGTGACTGAATAAGAGAGAAAATGAGTAAAACACACAATTATGTAGATAAACACTCCAGGAAGGTGTGGATGTCAGGTCTACTGTGAGTGAATCATTGCATTTCAACTTCCGCTTCTGATTGTCAGTGCTGAAGTGCGAAGGGCATTACAATGGGCTGGCCTTGTAGATTCATCTGCTTGCTAGGTGATGCATTAGGAAGTCATAATTTGCTCCTACTCATTGCCTTTCATATTATTTGTCCAATCAACATACAAAACAGATAGCTGGGGTAACATTTTAGGATTATTTTCCATGATAGTTTTTCTTCATTTTAATTTAATACAACTATATAATAGATTCGAGAAACAAGGAACATCCATTTTCCCTCATATACTTTCTCATTTTCTGGAAAGTGATGGTTTTCTTTTTTATTTATTTTTTCTGAACCACAGTAGTAATACCAAATGAAACAATTAAAGTGTATATTCAATCATCCTTGTGTTTTTCTGGCACTAGTAGGCACTGGAGACATAAAGATAAAAGAAGATATTGAAATATTGTCATCTAGTTCAGACTGGGACAATTGCAATAAAATATCCAGAGAATGGGGCTTGTATAATGCATAGGAGGAACGGTTATAAGAAGATGCTGTGTCTGCTAGTGGGGCTGGTTCTATAGAGAAAGGGAACAGCACAAAAGAAACTTGCTTTGACAGCATAGAATGGAGGGAATAACCCCAAATGACAAACCCAGCCAAGGCCTTGATCCCATTCTGTAAGTGAAGAAGTAACTACCAACACATAAGCAAATAACAATGGCTAACCAAAGAATTTAGGCCACATACAAAATGTGGCAGGCATATGGAGTGTTTCTGGATGCCCAGAAGTGAATCAGTTCAGCTGGACTGCTGTGGCTGGGCTGGAGGTGCATCATTATGGGCATCCATCATCACCAGGCTTTCTCTCTTCCACTTCATTCTGTAGTACAGTGTGTTCTGTGGCTTACATATGCCTTCTCAGCTACGTCAGTCTTTTTTTTCTTTTGAAAACATAACTACAGAAAACCAACAATCCTGGACTTGCATCACTGTCACAGTTTCCCCACTCACATGTCTTCCTCGGCTTTGTTCCCCTTTAAGTCATTCTCTAAAAGGAGAGCAGTGGGATCTTTCTAAAATAGATATTGGAAGTGCCGTTTTCCAGTTTTTGCACCTTCTTCTATGGTTGCCTTTAAGACATAAGCCAAGCCCTTTGATCTGGTTTCCAAAGCTTAGTGTGTGCTAATCCTGTCACCATGAGCCTTCACCAGGGCTGCCACCACCATTATTCCCTGTAGATGGATCTAACTCCTAAAATATCAGGGCCTCTTAGACTGCCAACTCCGGATTCATTGATTGGCTCTCCTCACTTACATTCTCTTCTCTCACACACATCATCTAGTCCCTTCCCTTTTCTTGGCTAACTTGAATGTATTATTCAGATACTAAAATCTTTTTCTGCAAATTGGGCGTAGGGCTAGATGCTTTTATCTCTGCCCTTGGAACACCTTGCCTTCACCACTATTGCATTCACCTGCAATGCTCCCAGGAGTGTGCGCACTTTGAGGGTAGAGCATGACACTTTTGTTCATTTCCTAGTCCCTGTTCTCAGTACAGTGCCTGGCACATGGAGTAGAACATATTTCTTGAATTTTGAAAGAAGGAAATAATGTATAAACAAACAGTGGTGTGGAAAACGAGTTGGAGAATGTTCGTGGGAAGATCACCAGGACTCTAGATGTGGGCGATAATCTTTCAGTGCCTGGGACACAGTTCTCACTGCGTGAGCTAGGGAAAAATGGATGACAGTCTGAATACACAGTCAAATAAGGAAGTGAATGGTGGTATATAAATTGTAATGTTTTGATAGAAAACAAGCTTTTACTGGAGGAGAAAAGAGACTAGGGAGCAAAGCTTAGATGGTTGGTCTATTTTCTTTTATTTTAAATTGCCCAAATCAAACTTGACTACACCCACACTTGCTATTATAGTTGTTAATCTTTTCTGGTTTTTTTTTTTTTTGTTCTAGATGAACTTTCTGGTATCATGAATCATAGGTTTATAAGAGTAAAAGGTAGGGAAGTTAGGTTTGGTGCATTATACAAAGATTGTAGAGGAGTACGATAGTGCATCTGTAGTATAATTCTAATTAAGCATTGCTTAAATAACATTTATTTATCTTTATCTATTTCCTAAAACTGGTAGACAAGAGGATAGATAATGTGGGCTTGCAAAATGTCGACAGTCAGGGAGGAGAGCCTGTGACTACAATAAAATGCCATGGAAATTTATGGGAAAAAATGAGAGCTAGGATACTTCCTAGAGATGGTATTTAAGCTACATGCAAAAGACCCAGGGTCGTGGAGTAAGAAAAAAGAAATGGAAGAAAAAAGATGTTATAGACAGGAGAAACCTCAATGACACAAAGACATGGAGGAACTTTTAAGTTTCATGGGGGCTATTATTTGGACATAGCCAGGCTTTTTTCAGTGTTCAGCTACTTGTCTCCTTGTCCTATTAGACTACTGATACTGTTCAGAGCCAGCAGTGGTCCTAGGCTCCCAAGTGACTCACTGAGCATAGAAAGTCTTCTGTGATGTGGTCCTTGCTTATCTCTTCAAGGATCGTCTTCACCCTGTCTTATTGAGCAATGGAAATGGTCTGCTTCTTTTTTCCTAGTAAGTACAGTTTGTTCCCTGGGCATTTTTCTTCACGGAACTCTGTTCTCATGGTTGAGTTTCCTCCTTTTTTCATCTCTGATGACCCCCTTCACCCTGAGCTTCAGCTGCAATAAATACCTTTTATTCATTTACTAAACAACCACCTATCAAGCATCTCTAAGTATCTAGTAGCACAAACTCTGGATCCAAATGCCGGGGTTGGATTTATTCTCTATGGAATTTAGTTGAGTGAATTTAGGCAATGAGTTTAATCCCCATATGTGTTCCAGTTTCTTTATCTAAATGCAATTTATCTCCATAGTCATAGAATAGAGACTAGAAGAAAATTATGTAGAATGACACTTGTTAGTATACCTGGAATATATAAAAAAAACAAATATTTAGCACTACTATTATTAATATTTTCATCATCATTATAATAAACTATTTCTATGAGCAAACTCTAAGCTCCGACAGAAAATAGGACTGTCCCTACTGTGCAGGATTTCCCGATCTACTGAAAAGCAGACACGTAAGCAGAGAATAATAAGAAAAAAACTGGGTAATTCCACAATACACAAGGTGATGTGTGGCATTCAGAGCATCTCTTAAATTCTATAGAACCATTGCGATGAATACTCAGTGTTAGGTTTTTTTTGTTTTGTTTTTTTTTGGCCAGTCCTGGGGCTTGGACTCAGGGCCTGAGCACTGTCCCTGGCTTCTTTTTGCTCAAGGCTAGCACTCTGCCACTTGAGCCACAGCGCCACTTCTGGCCATTTTCTGTATATGTGGTGCTGGGGAATCGAACCCAGGGCCTCATGTATATGAGGCAGGTACTCTTGCCACTAGGCCATATCCCCAGCCCCTCAGTGTTAGGTTTTTAAAGTAGGTAGCCGGTAAAGGAGAATGCCACGTGGTATTCAGGCAGGAGAGAAAGTTTATTACCAATTACCAAACTGCTGGCTTGTGGCCAAGATGATCCACAGCCAGAGAGAAAGGAGAGAGGGAGAGAGCGACCCTCACCCAGCCCTGCCTTATATCTAGGGCAGGGGCAAGGGGTGTGGCCAGGTGGATTAGGATGTGACCTCAGGGAAAGGGGAGGTAACTGCCTGCAGGTCTGCAGGTTACCCAGGTAACTGGGTGGAGACTTAATGAGGTGGGGGCATCTACATGGAGCCCCTCAGGGAGAGGACCTAACACTCAGATGTTTGAGATCCACCAGATCATCAGGTATTTTTCACCTATCCTGCACAAATTTGGCATTGAGGTGTCAACATCAGACAGAAGAGTCTAGTGCTAAATCATTATTAAATATAGTTGGAAAGCATGCATGCTTGGAAACATAGTCTATAAGGGAGGAAAAGACTTCTCAAGCTTATGTAACTCCATGCTGTGCTACAGATGAAGAAACTCTGATTCCCTAATGAAGAACGAGGATGACTCCATCTTGAGGCTGCAACCATCTTGTTGTTTGTGTTAAGCTAAGAATAACCCAGCACATACATAAAACCAGGGAAATGGCTTGTTTATGGTGAAACTAGCCAGAAATTATACAGATTCCAGGAAGAAAGGTGTTTGTGCAGATGCTTGTGCCAAAACCAACTGGCCATGAAAACCCATTTCCCAGATGGCCCAATGGTTTGGGAGCATTCCAGTCTCGTTGACCGCCCTGGAATGTCCCCAGACCAATTTTAGATATCTGGAATGTCCTTTGATCAATTTCCAAAGAACCCCTAGCCCCGAGCCAATCAGATTTGTCCTTGTACCCCAACCCTGCTTGCACACCTGGTTAATGTAACTTTGTGGTTTTTTCCTTTAAATACCATGTAAAACTCTGCTCATGGCCTTCCTCCTAACCTCCGCTACGTCGGAGTGTAGGATGAGGTCCGGGCTGCAGCTCGCCTGAATAAAGCCTTGCTTTTGCATTGTGGAATGTCTGGCTCTCGGTGGTCATCTTGGTGGTCTTCTAGGACTTGGGCACAACACTTACAATTAAGTACTCAGAGAAGGGTCATGCATTGTCTTAATGACAATATGGAAGGCTGGACCTAGATTTTCCCTACCTTAGTTTTGTGTTTTTATGATTCCATTGAAAACCTTTTCATTCTGTAATTGCTTTACTATTATTTGTTTCAAAATTTGTAATGAATATGTTCTCCCCACCCCCCAAAATTTTTTTCATGGATTTCCAGTCTTAGACTTTTCATGTGACATCATAGTGATCCCCACAACCCATCATTAGTGTTCAATAAACCCAATACATTCTCTAGAACTTAACATATACTTCTGCAAGGCCAGCCCTGAAGATACTAGTCCAATATGGCTCCTTCTTTTCCAATGTCATTCCTCAGAATTTTCTTAACCTTTATTTGTGACACTTATTATAGTCTGCTGTTTTATATTTCATGTACTTTCTTTGGATTGCTTCAAATGCCTGGTTTCAAGTGAAAACACCAATCATAAGGTGTTTGCAAGGACTCTAACGCCATACTACTAAGACATAGAGGCTGCTCAAACACATATTGAATGGAACTGACTCAAATTTCAGTAATCTATCTGCCAGTCACTTGGGAGAAAAAGTATATCTTTCATAATATCCTATGTATTTTGGGAATAAGGTTAAAGGTCTTGTTTAGGGATAATAGTAAATAATTGGCCTTTATGTCATTTATTAGAAAAGCTAAGAGCTATGAAAAATAGAGTAACAACTCCAAAACGCTCATGCATTAACTTAGTTATTAATAAGTTCAGCAAATAAAGCACTTCTCCAGTCTAGTATTGTGTTGTAGAACATAGACATTAAACAAACACATATTAATAGGTCTTGTTTTTTAGTCCAATTGGCTTGAAGTTGAATTTTTTGTTTTCTTTTTAAAATTATTGTCATTTTTATTATTAAGGTGATGTAAAGAGGGGTTACAGTTACATACATAAGGTAGTGAGAACATTGCTTTTTATACTTGTTGCCCCCTCCCTAATTTTTCTCTCACCTTCCCTCCCCCTAACATGCCCCCTACCCCGGGTTGTACAGTTAATTTCCAATGTATTATTCTGTTTCTTTTTTTGACTGTCCAGTCTTATGGATTTTTTTCTCATACTAATACATCTCTGATATAACTTCATAGTGAACTGTTTGTTTCAAGAAAATGGTACATTCTGTAGAGTCTTTAAGTTTACACAAACCTTTTGTTGTGATGAACACGACTTCCTGCCACTTGCCTGCCTTGCTTGTAAAGTTTCTACTCATATATCACTTCTATTTGTCCTTCTCCAACTCTTGAGCATCCTTCATAATCTCCATGGAATCCCCAAGGAATGAGAACTCACTGCTGAAGACTCTTGCAGAAACTACACCCTAAAACCCTCCTAGGCAGGGGTATCCTCTTATTCACTGTCCCTATTTTATTCATTGTTTTATCTCTGTATCCAATACAGGTATTGACACATGTCGTGCATTTACTAAATATCTGCTAAATGAAATGAACAAAGAAAGCCACTCCTCTACAGTATATGGGTAGAGGCTGTGGAAGATGATTCCAGTCCTATGCACCACCCTACAGCTAGAAAAACAATCCCCCCATACTATTTCTTGTCCTTCATACTATTTCTGCTTCTTGAATGTCAAATCATAAAACAGATGACTTTAAATAAAAGTTTATTTAAAGGTAGATTTGAATACCAATCAATGTTGGTAAATTTGATTGTTTTAGTAAAAGCAGCAAGAAACATGGTTGCTTTTCCCAACATTAGGACACTTAGTTTGATAAAAAAGAATTCAAATGTATTTGTTCTTTCTCTTTTCCTTTTCTGTTTATTTGTTTGGTGCTGGGGATTGAACCCAGGGCTTTGCATATGCTAAGCACAGGATCTACCACTGAGCTGCACCCTCATTCCATCTTGGTGTTAAGTTAAAGACAGCTCATTCACATGTCAGTATTTCTTAACAATGTAAATGCTAGTGGGAAGATAGAAAAAGTCCAAAAACCTTCTTTTGAATCCTTCTGCCCTTCCTTCTCTTCTTAAAATGGGTATACTGAAACTTTTCATTTGTGAGTTTTGAAGTCTTCACATCTGTGCAAACAGAAAACAGAGTTTCATTTTTTTTAATTTTCCTGCTTTGTAATAGGAAAAAATGGTCCCAAAATATATTATTAAAATGCTTCCTAATATTCTTTTCACATACAAATGCTATTCACTTGCATATATCAATGTTTTCTCTTATATATTTTACATATACATATGCTTAAATACACAAAGTAAATATTTATATCATTAAAACTAAAATACTCATTGAGAGACTATAATTGAAAGCATAGGTATCGGCCATCCCAGAGGACCAGGCGGAGATAATCACAGGCAGGAGAAGAAGGTTCATAAGGAGGTTTATTAGTGGGGCCATAGTTCCCACAGGAGAGGGAGCTACATGGCATCTGCACCTTATCCAGATGGCAGTTTCTCTCTCTGGGGCTAAAGGGGAAGTAGGTAGCTAGTGAGTAGGAGTGGCTCTTTAGGTATGGATGGATCTGGGGCTAGTGGGAGGAGCTGAGGACCTGAGGCTAGGGAAATGCTAACATTCCCCCATTTGTTGTTTATTAATAACAGAGGAGGGGTACCAGGCTGGGAGTATGGGTGGAGGTTGTTTCTTCTGGAGCTACTTCCTGCTGTAAAGGGGCGAATTAGTCAGGGGTCCCTGATTCATCATTTGTCCTGGTACCGTCCGGTTTGGTTGGTAAAAGTCCTCATCATTTCCACAAGAATGGTTATCAGGGCCAATGGGTGTCATGGTCTCCTCTGGCTACCTCCTGCAGCTTGGGCACATCAATGAGTCACTGGGGCTGGGGTCTTCAGGGTCCAGATCTGTTCTGGGCAGAGCAGTGTAGTAAGAGGATGGCCTTGAACTGCAAGTTCCCAGGTGGCGTCCTCGGTGAGGGATGTTATTCTGTTAAAAGAGACTTTGAAAAGGTCAGGCAACGGGGCTGGGGATATGGCCTAGTGGCAAGAGTGCTTGCCTGATATACATGAGCCCCTGGGTTCAATTCCCCAGCACCACATATACAGAAAATGACCAGAAGGGGCACTATGGCTCAAGTGGCAGAGTGTTAGCCTTGAGCAAAAAGAAGCCAGGGACAGTGCTCAGGCTCTGAGTCCAGGTCCCAGGACTGGCAAAAAAAAAAGGTCAGGCAAAAGGCTGACAAGTTCACAGGACCAGTTAACATGAACAACATGGAGAACATGCCCTGGGCACAAGCCAAAAAAGTTCCATTTGGAACATAAACCCAATTGTGGTCCATTACAAGGAAGGAGAAACAACTGGACTGGGGGCAGGAAGGAAGTGTTTAGGGATAGTGGCCTGGTTGGGAGTAACCAGTCAGAGGCTAATATATATACAAATAGCAAGTAACAAAGGTAAGAATGCAAGTTTCTGTCCAGATGGAAAATGGACAGGTGTGGACATTAGGTGGGTAAACACTATTTCGGCTCTGATTAATTTTGAAAGGGCAAGTTTAAATTGACTCCATTTAAGATGAGACTTCATCTCCTCTTACTCTTCTCCATAGTTCCTTGTTGTCAGGATAGACCTCGTCCTGAAGGTCTAGGTGCTCATTGCTTGGATAGCTTGTCCCAGTTGGCATTCATGGGATTTGAACTCAAGGCTTGGGCACTGTCTCTGAGCACTTTTGCTCAAGGCTAGCGCTCTACCACTTGAGCCACGGTGCCGCTTTCAGCATTTGGCTGGTTCTCTTGAGCCAAGCTTCTGACTCTTTGCTGGTTAGTTGGGAGATGAAGTTTTAGAGGGATTTTTTTTTCTGCCTGGGCTGGCTTCGAACTGCAATCCCAGGATACTTAGCCATAAAAGACCTTTTTATTTCCAATTAAAGCAACGGTAGAACAATTAGAGTAGAGCTTTCTGAGACATGGAGGGAGAAGACACCAATGCTACCCCAATGCAACCCTGTGGCCACCCTTGTAGCCACAGACCACCACAGTCCATGCAGATAGCACACATGTTGACCTGAATCCTATAAAGCCAAATATTCATCCTGCATCAGGAAAATCTAGGTTAGCACTCTGGTCCCTTGACCTTAAGGAGTTTATGAGAGCACAGGAGAGAAAAATGGATAATCAAAATCTTAGTCTATACCAAAGAATTGTCAGGATCAGATGTACAATTGACTTTTAGCATAGATGGACTTAAAGAATAACACATTGGTTTTACATCATTGTACTTATACCACATGCTGCATATTTGAACTTTTTGGAGTTTTTTCTTAGCTTTTGGCTTGGAGTCTCATAATAAGCGCCAGGATTGCCTCCAGGCTGTTCACTGTGACTCCACCTACAGGCTGCAAAGACCAGTTTAACACAAGACTTAAAGTAAGTTAAAATAGTACTCAAAAGCAAGTAATTTTGAAACCATGATGCCAGTTTTTACATGTTTTATCAACAGACAGACAGACATACAGACAGACAGTTGTGCACAAGCTTTGGGTGTGCTTAGAAAAAACTTTTCTTTTTCTGAATTGGCCATGTAAGTTTCCTGGAATTCCAGTGGCAAAATGATATTATTTTGCCCATAATTTAGAACCACGTGGTCAGTTAGAAAACAAAAAACTTTTCCTAGGAAAAAAAAATTTTCACAGATTATCCAGCGAGGAAATGAAGAAGCCACATTTTGAGAAACCAGTTTAGCATTTGAGAGAGAGAGAGAGAGAGAGAAAGAAAGAGAGAGAGAGAGAACTCCATCCACCCAAGTGCTCATAGAAGTTATGTAAGTCCAAATTTGTAAGATTGTGAGCAGCTTTAGACTGTTCCCCACTTGATGAGTGACCAGCGGAGCTGAACTAGAGAAAATCCAAGCTCCCGGGTAATGGTCACTCACCCTGGTTGGAGTTTCAAATCTGTTGTGGTGGATGATTGTGCCCCTCCCATAAGTGATTAGCGGAGCTGAGGAGTTAAATACCAAGCGTCCTCGGTATTCGGTCAGCTGAAATGTGAGAGACAATCAGTGACGGAATCGTCACCCCAATCACTGTCTCTTGCACCAAGCATGGAGTGTGACACTGTGGCCCTATGCTATGGTCATTGAGTGGGGCTCGGAACTTGGCGCCATGATTTCTGGGGTGGCCCTGAAGCCACGGCCCTGTGGCCTTATGGTAAATCAGAAAATTGGCTCCGAGCCCTCGTTTAGATGATCACTTACCCTGGGTGTGAGGGAAAATTTGTAGATTGTCATGGTGGATGGAAGTAGAGCGCTCAGTCAGGAGAAGTTACCTCTGTGGTCGTCTGGGTGGGCTTAGGACAGCAGAATAGGTCCCGGAGGCAGCTTGGACCCCCCAGAAATGGGGGAGCAAATCCACCAGGGAACCTATCCTGGGTTCGGCACCAATGAAAGCATAGGTCCCGGCCATCCCAGAGGACCAGGCGGAGATAATCACAGGCAGAAGAAGGTTCATAAGGAGGTTTATTAGTGGGGCCATAGTTCCCACGGGAGAGGGAGCCACATGGCATCTGCACCTTATCCAGGTGGCAGTTTCTCTCTCTGGAGCTAAAGGGGAAGTAGGTAGCTAGTGAGTAGGAGTGGCTCTTTGGGTATGGATGGATCTGGGGCTAGTGGGAGGAGCTGAGGACCTGAGACTAGGGAAATGCTAATAATAGTGCTCATGGGAAGCTACAGTGTTTAAAAGACACTGGTCCAAGCTGTACTTGAAATGTTTCCAGTGGGACAATGACAACAAAGAGACTCAATCACAAAAAATGTATGTGGAATACTTACTGGAACAGCTGAAACAGCTGGAAAGAAAGGACATGCTGGCAAGTGAGCAGATATAACACTCCACATGCCTGCATTGCTTGTAAAGTCGTTATTGAGATATCATTTCTATTTGTCCTCCTTCAACTCTTGAGCATCCTTCATAGTCTCCATTTCTCCAGTTACAAGGAATGAGAACTCTTTTGGAACTTTTCAGGGAGCTAAAGTCCCTATAGGACTAGTGAAATCTGATACTGTAACTATACCATGTTTTTTTTTTTTAACATTTTATTATTATCTAATTGTCTTTAAGTAGTTGTACAAAGGTGTTCAAATCAACATGTTACTTTATCAGTACAATGTATCCTGATCAAAACTAAAACTTGAATGACACCAGAGTTATGCTGCTTTACAGATTTCTTATTTTGGTGATATTATAGTTTAGTTTTCCTCTTTTATGTAGTTAATGATTTTACTATTGTAGTCCTCACTTCAACATTCTTAATAAATCCTTAGTTCACATGGCTCATTAAGAGTCCATTTATTTGACTTTGTCAGACTCACATCTTATGCTTCTTTATTGATCTGTGATAGATTTTCCCTAGAAATTAAATAACTGTATAATTTTTTAAATCATTTAAATATTCTCAAAGGACAAAATTCAGAAAAGGACCATGGCTATTATTTCATTTAATGTTGTACCTAAGTATATCAAATTTGCATCTGACTAATATTTATCCTGGAAAGGTATAAATCAAGTGTCTTCTCTTCTAAGAGAAAATTAAAATGAGCACCTGAGAAAAATGTCCTTCCTCTTTTCCCAGATAACATTCATACCACAATAATGATTATATCTGTTATAATAATTGCACTATATGTATTTTCTTCTATTTGCCTAATTTGGAAGAAATATAATGGTTAATTATTTCCCTCCATGCTTTGAAAACTGATTGACAAATCGAAAATATTCAGTAAGTGAGTATCAACTTGAGTGTTATGAGGCATCTGTTATTACTAGATGGTTTGTGAAATGGAAGAAAGCAAGTTTGGTAAACAATACAAGAATGAGGAGATTTTATTTTCCTTCTATTAGTATAATGAGTTTTATTTCTCACACTAATAATGCAGTTGACTTCTCATAAAACTGACTGGAGTGACTGGGCAGATCAATGATTAAAAATCTAGATCAATATTTTCTACTTTTATGCAATATTCAATGCTCAGAGATCACATAAATCCCTCATAATTGATATGAGTGTCATCCATATTAAGTAACTAAATTTTATGAGGATGAGGAAAGAGAAAGTGCAGAAGGATGCACAATGGCTCACAACTTGTGGACAAAAATCTACATTTAGATATCTACATTTACATATTAGTATGCTAAAATTCTAAACCAGATTTAGTTCTACATTGAGGAAACGAGTTTCTGTGATATGTATAACAAATAAAAAGTTAAATCATGATCCTCATTTTGGAACAGAGAAGCAAAGGCACATGAAGCAAAGGCATGTCCAGCTTATATGAGTCAGGAACTAGCTAATTAATACATTCGACTAAGTAACAGAGTATAAGATCAATCCACAAAACCAGTAGCCTCTTTATATGCCAACAATGACAAAGAAGATCAAGTGTGAAATCAGGAAAGCAACTGAATTTCCAATAGTTTCAAAACAAACAAACAAAGCCTGTAGGAATCAATCTGACCAATGATGTGAAGAATCTCTACAATGAAAACTATAAAATTTAAGACAAGAAAATCAAAGAAGACATAAAGAAGCAGAAAAACCTTCTTCGTTTCTGGATTAGCAGAATTAATATCATTACGATGGTAATAGTGCCCAAAGCAATTCACAAATTCAATGCAATAACCATCAAAATCCCAACATCATTGTATACTGAGTTAGAGAAAACAATCCAAAAATTAACATGAAACCATAAAAGGCCCAGAACTGCAAACGAAATCCTGAGCAGAAAATGTAGTGCTAGAAGTATTGATCAAAGCAGCTTGGTACTAACATAAAAAATCGGTCTGAAGTCCAATAAAACAGAATAGAGGGGCTGGGGATATGGCCTAGTGGCAAGAGAGCTTGCCTCCCATACATGAAGCCATAGGTTCGATTCCCCAGCACCACGTATACAGAAAACAGCCAGAAGGGGTGCTGTGGCTCAAGTGGCAGAGTGCTAGCCTTGAGCATAAAGAAGCCAGGGACAGTGCTCAGGCCCTGAATCCAAGGCCCAGGACTGGCAAAAAAAAAAAAAAAAAAAAAAAAAAAAAAAAACCACAGAATAGAAAAGACACAAAAGTGGGTCACAAACCTACAGCCATCTAACATTACATAAAGGAGCCAAAATCAGGCTAGAAGACAGTCTTTTCAACAAATGGTGCTGAAAAGACTGGATATTCAGAATATCAGATAAGCAGAAAACTGAAACTAAATCTGTATCACCCTGAACTAGTATCAATTAAAAATGGATCAACAATCTCAATGTAAGATCTGAAAACATGGAAAGTAGTAGGAGAAACATGAGAAATCCTTGATACAGGCAGGAACTTTCTGAGCAGATTTAGGATTACAGCAAATCAAAGAAAAAAAACTGATAAATGAGAGTACATCCAACTATTAAGTTTTTTCTCAGCAAAGGACACAGTTAACAAGCTACAAGAATTAGAGAAGATTTTTGCTAGCTACACTTTTTAGACAATAGCCTAATACCCAGGATATTACAGAGAGTATAAGAAACTAAACCTTCAAAGAATTAATAACCCAATTAATAGATGGGCATACATGCTAAATGGAGACTTCTCAGAAGAAGTAAAAATGGCCAACAGACATATGAAGAAATACTCAATATGTCTGGCCTTAAAAAAATAAAAATCAAAACAATTTTGAGATTCCATTTCACCCTTCTTAGAATAGTCATTGTCAAGAATACAAACAATAACAGATGTTGGCACAAATGTGGGAAAAAAGGAACCCTACTATACCACTGTTGGAAACGTAAACTTGCTCAACTTCTCGGCAGTATGGATGTTCATTAAAAAACTAAACATAGAACTACCCTATGATCTAGCAGTTCAATTCTTGGACATTTACACAAAAGATTACCAACTAGGATACAGTAAAGCCAGTAGAACCACCAGTTTCATTGCAGCACTATTCACCATAGCCAAAGTATCAAACCAGCCCAGATGACCCTGAATGAATGAATTAAAAACTTGGGCATTGATAGATGATGCAATTTTATTTATCCATTAGAAAGAATGTTATAGCATCATTTGCAAAGAAGTAGGAGGACTTAGAAAAAAATCATGTTAAATGAAATGAAGACAGGTCCCTAGAGACAAAGGATGCATGTTTTCTCTCATATGAGTAATCTAGAATTAATTTCTAGATAAGTAAGTAGATACATTGAGGTAGTTTACAAGTACAAACAAATGTATTAGCTGAAATATAGTAGACTTAGGGGAAAACTATGTCTACTTCCTTAGAAAAGGTAACTCATAGTGTAGCAAAATAAACACCAGGAAACGGGTACACTGTGAAGAGTGAAGTGGGATCACATAGAATGCGTAGATGAATGAAGAGAGGAAGAGGAAGAGAATGCAGTCATTAAATTCAGTGAATATCGTGCAAACTTAAGAAAATCGAGGAAAAGGGTGGGATTGGGAGGGATAGTAGAAAATGTTGAAAGAGGCGACATTGATCATGATACAATGTACTCATAAACTGCTCTGTTGAATGGCAACTCCTTTGTACAACTACTTAAAACAATCAAAATAAATCCTACATGTGCACATATATATCAGGAATCAACGTTGTGAATGAAACAAATTTTTTAAAGTATGAAAGGGGATATTGTCCATGATTTCTACTGTCCTGAGCAGGTGAAAGTCCCAAGGAACTGTTTTCAGCAATTATTCATTGTAGTCTGAGCAGCAGCAGGTCTGTGTCTGGCCTCTTCTGTGTGTGGCCTATGACGAGGAGCAGCAGCTACCACATGTCAATCTTCAGAAGGATTTGAGCACCTCATACTCTACAATGGAGCATGCATTTCCTAGGACATGACTAAACCCCAAGTCATTTAATTAGGGAGAGAACATTAATGGAGGAAGAAATTTTGGTCTTTCTATTATGGCCCTTCTGTTGTCTTTACTTTTAAAAAGGTTTTCTGGTGGAGGAAAGTGCAAGTTGACTCTACTGTATAAGATGGGGGCTTGCAATAGAACCTGACATGGCTTTTTATTTAGTCTTGCATTTGTGCTGTCTGTGTCCTTTGATTATAGTTCTGGAACCAACCCCAAATACCTACATTTTTAAAAGAACATGGAATGGATTAATTCTCATTGAATATTTAATAAACATTTGCTAACTCTTTTCTCTTAACTCCCTTCTCCTCATTTCTTTTCATTTTGCTCAAAAAAAATCATATTACCAGTTCTTACTATTTTCTGACTTAATGAGGTACATTGCATTACACTCATGGTATAAAAAAGCATGATTAACATAACTGTAGCAGATGTGGCAGAGAGAATACTATTTGTAAGGCTGTCAAAAGATGTTGGAAGTCTCCCAACGAATTATTTAATAAATTCTGGTGTTCATGGAGCTAAGAAGGAGATTATTACTGATGTATTCATTCAGGGCAAACAAAAAAAAACTGAGAGGAAAGAAAAGAAATCATTTGGTTACAGGGAAAAAGAAAGTAAATAGAAAAAGGTTTTAAGACATAATTCTAAAATGATCTTATACAGAATCTAATGAACATCTGGATAGCCTACCATAAAGGGTTAAACTCATAAAATTACCAACTAAAGAAAGATAGTAAGATAAAAATGACATTTTCAAATAGCTTCCATTTGCTAGCAGATGGATTGATGTGAGAAGTAGAAGTTATATGGAGAATGTTTGTAAGTAAATAACAAAGGTGTTAAAGCATCATGTTTTCAGGGTCCCACAAGAAGATATAGCTTGATAAACAGTGAAGATAAGCAGGACCTTGATTTTTAGAAAAAAAATTCTATTTTCTGCTCATTTGGCCTAAGATTGTTCTTCTTGCCAAGTGACACAACTTATCACAAAGTGAGATTTTCATTATATAGTATTTTCACTTTTGCATATTGTTCCTTTCCATTTATTTATTTATGTAACAACAGATAAAAATGCAACTATTTGGGTTTTTATTATAATGAATGCTTGTATGAGATGAAAATTACTGGCTAATAGTAAATTTTATGGTCTGTTATTTGTGATTTCAATGAACTTAAATTTTTATTGATGTATTTGAGATACTTAACAGCAAGAATTATTATTCTAGTGGTCATAAGATCACATTTTTCCAACAAATTCTTTCTATGGTCTAATAATTTTGAACTAGTCTTCTTATAGTTCTGTTTCTCATTGAGCTGCTTTTCTCATTCTCCTTTACATTCTGCTTTTCCTCATTCATATCACAGTTTCCAGATGTCCACTCATAGATGCTTCACACAACTTATTGAGGAAGAAGAAAAATGTTAATATTTATGCTTCTGCATGTCACCATGAGCAGATAGTTAAGGACTATATGGCCAGTTTGGCAGTCATCTAGAAAACGTTGTACCAGTTAGTTGATAGCTTCTTAATATTTCCTTTTCTTTTCCTCCATAGATATGGCATATAATCACATATATGCAAATATTATCTATGTCTGTTCTTAACATCCTAAAAAGAAGTAGGTTGTTTTTGACCATCTACTGGATCTCTTTCCTGGAAAAAAAAAAAGAAAATATCAAACAAATTCAATAAACGTCCAATGATCTGAAATTTGTGTCACCCAAATCCATTTATTGGTTCAGCTCAAACCATAATATGCTCTGGCTAAATACTGAAAAGGTCCTAGAAAAATGCATAAAAAGTCTACTGGGAAAATGTAGCTATCAGACAACATAGATGAGAACAGCTCTATCAGGTAGAAAACACAATCTATTAAAAAGAAAAAAACAGAAAAACAAACAGCCTTCTATGAGAAATAGAAAACAAAATGTGCTAATGGTCAGAGTTTCATCTTATTTGGATGAATTGAGAGAAGAAATTTATTTCATCTTTGCAGGAAATTTGCAGTTAAAGGTAGAGCAGAAGAAGAACTCTTCCAGTAAGTAGCATCTCTGTGCTTACAATCTTTGTCTACTTGGGCAATATAAAAAAGAAAAACGATTAACTGATATGCACAGCCCTTATTCTTATAAATCTCACAGGATACCAGGGAGAATTCTCACTGAACTAGAACTCCACTCATTTACCCTACCCGGTTCACTCCCCAACTGCTCATCCAGGGAGAACTATGGCCATTCAGAAATAATGTAAACAAGTTAAAATCCAGGATCTATATTTTAAAAATTACTATAAGTAAAAGGAATGGAATAGGGGAATCAAATAATAGATGAAAAGTCAACAGCAAATATTACTAAGAAATATATAAAAAGTGAAATCAAGCACATGTTTTGACTTAAAAGAAATCTTTTTTTCAAGTCAGAGTAGAAATTGGGAACAATGATAACCAAAAGAAATCAACCAAAGCAGCTGTAATTCAAAAATGAAGAAAAATAAAAATCTACCGTTCTTATTATAAAAGATCATTTTGTAAACAGCACAAGGGAGGCTTGACACTACTGAAGAATGCAATGAAATATATGTGGAACAGGACTGAGAAAATTGCTCAAGATTAAAACATAGAGGAAAATACTAGGTACAGAGAAAATTCAACATAGGAGTAATAAAGTCTGAAGAGGGAAATAAAAACATAGGACAACTACTTTAAAATGTGTTTTCTATTGCTACATAACACATTTCAGAAATACATTACCTTCAAACAACATCTATTATCCCCATGTTTCTGTAGATTAAAATTTCACCTGGGTCCTCTAACAGGATATCAAAAGTCTGGGAGAGAGTTGCTGAAAAACTCTTCTTTTGACTGAAACAAGAATCTTCTTAAACTCATATTCTGATTGTTGACACAATTTTGTTTATGGTGTTGTGGTCCTGAAGTTCTTGCTTTCTAAGTATTATTAGTAATGAACTATGCTCATATTTTACAGGGTGCTGCCCACATCACATGTAATTTCCTCCATCTTCAAAACCATTGACATAGCATCACACTCTTCCTTTTATTCCTAATCTCTCTTACTTCTATTATCAACCCAAGAAAATGACTTGCAAAAGGGTCATGTGATTGGATTTGCCAAACCAGATCACCTGCTTATTGTAAGAGAGGAAAAGATGGCACTGAACAATTTCTGGCACTCTTGATGTTCACTGGGACATTTCTTCATGCTTCCATACTTGAACACAAACATAAATGGTTGATCATAGCAACAAAACTTGAGAAAGATTTGGCTGGAAATGAATACACAGAAATGAAGGTCTGCTTATGCCACCGAGCCAAGCAAGCAAGACCAGCAAAAAAAAAACTCAGGTAGAGGAAAAAGAAAATAGAATGGAAAGTGTCCAATTGTGACAACATGGATTATAGCTTAATACCCTAAGCTTTATTGGTTGGTTGTTTGGTTGGTTGGTTTGGTTTTGTGTTAGAACATGTGATAAGCTGTCATTTGAAGAGACAGGCACAAAGGATGACTAGAGAGGATGAGTTCATGCCTTGCTCTTATCCTCTGGATCCTTTATTTTGATGTGCCCAGCCAACTTCTCATCATCAGCATCCACTTTTGTGAGCCTGAAGTTTTCTAGCCTTTTTTTCCCAGAGCTAGAAAGAGATATTCTACTTGTCCTTGCAACAGACTGGAAATATTCAGTGTCCTAATATCTCTGGGCACAGTGGTCAACCAATCATCATTGGAGGATGTTTATGGACTTTTTTTTTTTACTCTCAAATCCTTGTATTGATCAGCTTCTTTCTGAAAACCAGAACCTTGTTTCTCTGTGTGTGTGTGTGTGTGTGTATGTGTGTGTGTGTGTCTGTAGGTGTGTATGGGTGTGTGTGAGAGAGAGAAAGAGACAGAGAGAGGGAGAGGGAGGGGGAGAGGGAGATTTTAGGAATTAACCTATATTATTTGTAGGGGGAAAGTAAGAAATTTGCAAGGCATCTGGCAGGTTGGAATTTCAGTGTTAAGTCTGAAATCAGCAGAACATTCTAAGAGACTAAAAACCCAAGCAGAGTTTCTGCAGTTCAGTAATCCTTTGGTAGAGAATATTAATGTTTTTGATTATGGCCTTCAAATTATTTGCTGAAACCCACTTATACTGCAAAAGATAATCTTCTTTAAAGTATACTGATGGTTATAAACACATCTAAAAAGAACCTTCACAGCAACTTCTAGACTGTTTGATAAACAACTGGCACCATAACCTAGCCAACTTAGTACATAAAATTAGCCACCATACCAATGTTGTGGTTTCTACTATTTTATAGCATGTTCCTTTCCCCAATGGGATTCAGCTTTTGTTGCTGTCAGTTTTATTGGGTTTTCTTCTCTTTTATCACAATTCTATTCTGATAATAATGTCCCTCACACGTCTGAAAGACACAAGTGCATACGAATCTTGGGGGGGGGGGGATTATTTGTTATCTAACTTTGACATACAGCAATCAAAACTTCTGTAATTGATTGCATAACTCAATTATAGGCTTTATTAGATGTCTTTCAAAAACTATCATAATGGTTTCTGAGCTTGTTATAAGTGTTATTGTATAGCAATGCAAGAGTCCCAGGTGGCATGGAGGATATGGGAGGATGTTCCCAGTTGACAGGCAGACAAGGGAGGTGAAGAGGGGATTGTGGAGAACCACAGGTCTCATCCACTCGGTGTCCCAGCTCACAAGGCTCGGGAGGAAGTGAAGAACTGGCAGCAGCTTTGATGTGGCTTCTGCAGGAGCCCAGGCAGCAAATTGGCGCCAGCACAGTGGCACTCCCAGAGCTTCCCTGGCAGCCCAGGGAGAGTGCTGACAGGGATGCTGCAGGCTGTGTGGAGGCTGTCTTGAGACAAACACAAACTCTTTATTTGTCTTGCTACCCTGGGGAGAGAAGGCAAGCTGGTAAGGCACTACCTCATTTCAATTTTCTTTGTTTTGTCCTAAAAAAATAACTGATGGAGGATGGGATACAGAAAAAGCATATGAGCTATAAATCAATTGACATGTTACAATCAATCTTTGAATATTTCAGATGCATGAATTGGTATAAGAAAAGTAGAGGCTGGTGAAAACCAAAGTTAAGTTATAGGAGAATTAAAGAGAGTGGGTCTTTTATTTTCCTCACATTCCAGTTTGAGAACCCTAGTTCACAGATTTTAAGTTTTATAGACTATTAGATCATCTTGATAGATGCATTTTTATATCTGTGTGTAGAAAATGATCCATATTTATTTTATTCTAATTAAATACCACCTATTGTGCTAAGAATTCTACAGCTGTTGACTGTTAAGCTGCTCAACAATCCTATAACATATACATCCTTTTTATATTCATCTTATATCTGAAGTCTAAAAAGGCTAAGTGGAATTATGCAACCAACATATCCACAGCTTGTAATTAGAATAGCCAGCCATAGATCTGAACACAAGCTCTATACATTCAAAGTTGTTTATTCATAAGGACATCCTCCACCTATGAATGACAGTACTCTGCTAGCCCCAGATACGCCAGTGGCTTAGGAGAAATAATAAATCACTTAACATGGGTGGGTTCTTAACAGCAAAACTACAGTGTAGGAAATGGCTCAGTTTGCATGGTCAAGCTTTAATCTGTGAGGCTAAACTTTGTTAGTTGTATAAAAAAACCTATATTGTTTTCTCACAGTTACTTGCAGTAACTCTACTAGTCAGAATCTTAGGAGCATTATAGACCATAGCCTTCTTTTTTTACATGCATACTTCAATGGTCATAAAAGAGAAGAACAAAAGAATAAACAATACATTCAGCTAAAGACACTGACAGGCAAAAAAAAATTCACCTCTTCCCTTGAATATTCTGTGTGCTTATGGCTGGTATTGTTTGCATCTTAAAAATTCCCCAAAGGATTCTGTGTTGTAGGCTTGATCCTCAGTGGCTGATGCTATTGGAAGAGGATGGAACCTTTAGTAGGTGGGAAAAAAGTTAATGGAAGGAATTTAGGTAATTGAAAGTGATTCTAAGAGGATATTGATACCCTATCTCCTTCATCGTTCTCCTTGTTTCTAGAATGCCATGAAGCAAGCAACCTTGAGTCACCTCTCTACCATGATACTCTGCTTTGCCACAGGACCATAAGCAATGGAGGCAGCTGTCTATGGACTAAGGCCTTTGAAAAGATAAGCCAAAGTAAATATTTCCTCCTTTTATGCTGGCTTTCTCAGGTATTTTATCACAGCAATAGGGGGAAACACACACATTGATCAAGGCTAATACTGTGTCAGCTTAGAGTTTGTCCTGGTTCTGCTCTCATTCTGATGGCCCAGAAAGTATAAGCCAGTTGCCTGGCTTATGTGCTGTTTGCACTGTATTTATCCTGATATCCATGAGACAGTGACTGAAGTAGATACGGGGGTAAATGTCAGGTTGTTAATGATTTTATTTCAGCCTACATCAAAATATGTCTTCCAAGTGCTAATAGCTCCTAACCATCTACCCTGGATATCTTTATAAAGAGAGGATTTTTCCATATTAAAATCCTTTTGTGGTATATGACGTACTATACATGATGCAAGAAAATTGTGTTGTCCAGCAATAAATAGAAAATAATTGATTAGATCCCTGGCAAAATAAATATTGACGGGAAAAGTTGTTTACATCTGCCGTTATCTACAATCTGTATAGCATGAATAAAGAGAGATTTATTTAAGGCTGCCCAGTGAGTTGAAACATTCAAAAACCACTTCACCTTAAACTGAATTAATAAATATTTTAAGTTATAAAAGTTCAAACTTGTAGAGAGGTAAGAATAATAGGAAACTTTTCTACTTACCTGATGCATAATTTACTAGTTGATATTATCACATCTTAATTGTCTCTGTCTCCACGCCCTGCCCACTTAAGTACATATGTCTACACACATTATGTGTCCACATGTTAGTACATGTGTATGTAAATACAGATGGGTATATGCATATGTATGTATGTATATGTGCATGTGAGTATATGAGTATGTACACATAGGGGCTTGTATATGTGTATATGTGTGTTTGTGTGTAGTGGTTGTGGGAAGATAGTAGAGTGGGAACAGGAAAAAGTCAGAGCTTGCTCTGATCAATTGGAGGCACAGAGCTTCAGCAGGGAAATCCAGCCCAAGAGAGGAAAACAAGCAAATTAAAAGCAGTCAGGGTATAGTGTTAATCAAGTAGTATCAAAGCTTAATCTTCTCAAAGGGAGAAAAAGCCAACAAAAATCTTCTAGGAGATTCATGGATCTGCAGCTTGGCAAAATGACAAGCCACTACTGTGGACCTAGACTATGTTTTCCTTTTTCTTTTCTTTCCTTTCCTTTCCTTTCCTTTCCTTTCCTTTCCTTTCCTTTCCTTTCCTTTCCTTTCTTTCTTCCCTTCCTTTTCCTTTTTTCTTCTGCCTTCTCTTCTCTGTTTTGCCCTCTCTCCCTCCCTCCTTCCATTCCTTCCTTCCTCTCTTTGTTTCTTTCTTTGCATTAATAGTTTTTAAGAAAATACTATATAAATCAAGGATTATCACATATTAAACTAAAATATATAAGGTCATGGTCTACTTATAATTTCCAGGACACATGGCTTTTTCTTGGAATGATGACACATGGAGCATCTATTGTTAGGAATTCGGGATCACTCTCTAGACTCCATTCAAGCTTCAGGTGCAGTCAACATTACTGGAGTTTCGTGCCTAGATGGAAGATATGACAGCCATAGTTACTAAGCCCTTGCGGCTGATGGGAAAGGGAAGAAGAATCCGTGTTATTTAGCATAAGCAGTTTTTGAATACTCACTTTTAGATTTAGTTACTTTGCAGAATGAGTAAAAACTGAAGAGAAACACATAAAAATGTTGTGTCCTAAGTAATATTTGAATTTTATTTATTTCTCCTTAATGTTGTATCCATTGTTTTTCTATTACTGATAACATGCTCTTGGCGGGTTGATTTTTTTTTTAACTTACTCTCATAGCCTCCCTTAATGTTTTGTAGACATTTCAGCAAATCTTTGATTTGATAGTCTGTTTCAAATGAAATTCCATCATATAGTGAGTTTACTCAAATATCAAGAAAACCCTTATCATAAAAAACAGAAAAATAACCTTGAAAGGAAGAATTATATGATTATTAATAGTAGGTGCTCAGAGACATTTTAGTTCCTTTATTTTCCTAGAATTTCTCAGTGTGTCCAAAGTTATTTGGGTTTTTAGAATGTGTATGCATGTCTGGACCATCAATTCTCCTGCTGGACATATATTTAGAGGAAAGAACATCTGTTTGTTAAAGCAACATTGAGAAGCCTGCTGTTTGAAGCACTATCCCCAATAGCCAAGATATAAGATCAACCTAGATTAAATGTCGATTACCTGATACATGGATAAAGAAAATGGAGTGCTACTCAACCATACAAAAAAAATAAGCTCTAGTATTACTGTAATGTTGATGAGCATGTAGGATATTGTGGTAAGTAAAATGTCCAACATGGAAAGACACATACCGTGTACTCTTACTCATACACAGAAGCCAAAAATGTCAACCTCAGAGAAGTATAGAGTAAAATAGTGGGTACCAGAGTTTGGGAAGGGTGTGTGTGTGTGTGTGTGTGTGTGTGTGTGTGTGTGTTGCAATAGAGAGGGGATAGGGAATAGGTTTAGGATGCAGTTGGGTCAGAGAACTAAATTCTAATGTTCTATGTCACCATAGAGTAACCGTGATTCACAACAATGAATTGTATGTAGACCTCATTAGAAGATTTTAAGTTTCCTATACAAGTATTTATAAATTGTTGGGGTGAGAAATATGTCAGTTACACTGAAGTAGTCTTTACATGTCATATACATGTGATTAAATATCACAAAATCTTGGAAGTCTATAAAGTTATTATGCTGACTAAAATTGAAGGTGTATCCTAAACAACACACAGACATGTTGAATTGACTTGAGACCCCTTTGTACAATCACTTTCTTTTGTAATTTTGCTTTTGTTTTGGTTCCAATGTCATGAATTGAACTCAGGGCCTCAGGCTTTTGTTTGGCTTTTTTGTTCAAGGTCGGTGCTGTAGCACTTCAGCCAAAGCTCTACTTGATACAACTACATAAAGATAATAAAAAATTAAAATATAGTTATGTACCACCTATGTCTATAATGGCTTTTCTTAGGAAAAGCAGTGATTTGCAACTGGTTCATTTGTGGCTATCTTTCCACTATTACTTCAAGGTGGGAATATCTAAATCTTCTTGGGCACTGGTATGAAAAAAAAATCTTGTGCAGTCTCATTCAAAGATCTGAAATTGTCTCTGAAAAGTTAATTGTCTAATCATGAGTGTTGCCATATCTTTTCTGATAAAAATTTGGATATTATTGAAGAGTATCTATGAACACAAAGACAAGTCCACCTCTATTCTCCATCTGCAATTGGCTGTCAAAGTTCTTTTTTTTTCAATTTTTTATTATCAAACTGATGCACAGAGAGGTTAGAGTTTCATACGTTAGGCATTGGATACATTTCTTGTACTGTTTGTTACCTTGTCCTTCATACCCCCCTCCCCCTCCCCCTTTCCCTTCCCCCCCCCCCAGGTGTTCAGTTCACTTATACCAAACAGTTTTGCAAGTATTGCTTTTGTAGTTGTTTGTCTTTTTTTTTTAACCTGTGTCTCTCAATTTTGATATTCCCTTTCAATTTCCTAGTTCCAATACCAGTATACACGGATTCCAATATACTCAGATAAGATTACAGAGATAGTGTAGGTACAACCACAGGCAGGTGATACAAGAACATATCAGTCTTTTTTCCTGGGTCTTGGACTCAGGGCCTGAGCACTGTCCCTGGCTTCTTTTTGCTCAAGGCTAGCACTCTGCCACTTGAGCCACAGCGCCACTTCTGGCCGTTTTCTGTATATGTGGTGCTGGGGAATTGAACCCAGGGCCTCATGTATACGAGGCAAGCACTCTTGCCACTAGGCCATATCCCCAGTCCCTTATCAGTCTTGGTTGGAATCAAGATTGGTCAGCTCTCCCAATTCCTTTACAAACACGCAACTGGCATCACTTGGAAATTGATCATTTGAATTGTGCTGGTACCCGGGTTTGTAACTTAGTTGACTGGACAGACTGTCAAAGGCAGAAAATATAGGGATAGAATGCTTAAAATGACTGATGAAGACTGGACACTGCAGCTCACATCTTCCTTCCCAGCATTTAAGTAGCTGAGGCAAGAGTTTGAGACCAGTCTGGGCTACATGGAAAGATCTGTGTCAAACTAACAACAACAACAAAAAATCAAACAAGAAGTTGATGATGCTTGTACCTGGATTCTTGTTGATTCTGAAACTTCCACAGGACATTACGGAGGATAAGATAAGCAGGCAGTTACACATGGTCACTCTTGTTCAGTTCAAGAATTGCCTCCCAAGGTCAGCTAATTACTCCCCTATTATGCCCCATATTTTATTGGTTTCTTTATTGCTTCTGTCAAACTGCAGTTTATTTTCTGCTTATGCTTCTGTCTCCACAACTAGCTGTGAAGTTCTTGAATGTAGAGATTGCATCTTTTTCTTTTCTGAAATCTAAAAACCCATACAGAATATCTAACATACATTGAACATCAAGTGTATTTGGCAAGTGAATCAATATTAAATCTTTTGGCTCTGAGTTTGAAAGTGTGTTTTTATATTCTGTAGATATAAAAGGGTCAGCTAAGAGATTCAAAGCAACTGACACAGAGAAGAATTAACAGAAATTCCTTTACCCCAAACATGTTTTCACCTCAAACATCTTAGTCTCCAGTGATAAAGCTGCTTTTACATTAGTGCTCATTTGCATGCAACACTACGGTGCGTATCAAGACCACTTGCAGCTAGCAAAAGTCATTTATGCTGTTCTGAGCTTATTTTCACAGGGAATTTTTTAATCCCTTTGGTGATAGTAGCTACTTATGTTTTATAAAGTAAACTAGGAGAATGGCAAGCATAAGAAAAATGTGACTCATATTTAAGGCATAGATATAAAGAAGCCAGGTATTGGTGGCTCATGTTTATAATTCTAGCTACTCAAAACACTGATATCTGAGGGGCATGGTTCAAAGCTAGTACACACAGAAAATTTTGTGAGACTCTTACCTCCAATTAACCAACCAAAAGCTAACAGTAGATCTGTGACTCAAATGGCTGAGTGCCAGCCTTGAGTGAAAAAGCTAAGTGAGCAGCACAAGGCCCTGAGTTCAGGCCCTGAGTTCAAGCCCTAGTACAAGCATGAAACAAAGAAAAAAAGAAAGTAAGAGAAAGAGAGAGAGGAAAAAAGAAGGGAGTGAAGAAGGAACAAAGGCAGGGGAGATGGGAAGGAAGAAAGAGAGTTAGATAATAAGAGATATGAACATAGCATTTTGGAACATGAGAAGAAATTGATGGAAGAAAGGTGAAGATCAGGATATATCCAGAGGATTTAAATATGTGAATACATCATGTACACATATGTAAACACAAAAACATGTACACGCACATGCAGACAACAAAAGAACTTTGGAGAAGGCAGACACATAATAATATGTACTGACTTTTGTCTGGAATGAGCAGTGCTAGTTCAGTCAGTCAGTGCTCCAACCAGAAACAAAGATGGCACTCAAAATGGGTTAGTTCAGAGGGAGTTTCTTCTCAATGAGTTGCTTTCAGGTGTGTGAATGTCAGATTTCCACAAAGAAACATGCAATATTTTGTTGAAATTTGTAAAAATTTCTAGGCCTAAGTAAATAAGGGGAAACAGTCATTTTCCTGAACCTGGAAGAAAGAAATGACCTTCAGTCACAGGTCATGGCTACCCTGGACCATTACACAGGCAGAATAGAAGGAGGACAAGTCCAAAGTACATTGTCCTTCCCTTTCTCTCTCCTCCACTGGCCCCTCATTCTAATAATATTCACTATTGGGTTTTTCAGTCAGAAGCCAGGAACTACAGGTACTTCAATGATGAGAACTTTGCAGGTCAATGTTTCAGGGTGAGAGGGTGGTTGAAGAACAAATGGGAAGCAGTCAGCTTTGGGAACAGAGGTCAAAGCAAAGCTCTATCCTTTCCAACAAGTTGTCAGCTGTCTAAAAGTGCCTATTTGACTTGAGAGTATAGCACTTATGAAGAGAATTTACTCTTCTTAACAGAAATTTAACTCTTCAAATTGTGAAAACAATACTTCACTAAATCATGAGCAATTAATGTTCTTAAGTCTTTGTCCATGTTCCCCAACTTTCCAGGTATAAGGAATTGATCAGTCATCATTTTTTTTTCCATTTCCATTGCTAGAGCTTTGCTCAGAATCTTTTATGGTATGTGCTAAATTGCAATGACAAGATGTTCCAACAGTCTGATGAACTTACACTGAATAAGCCTCAATTTAAAGCACCGAGAGAGGCATAAATGTCAGCAATTCATAGTCAACTGTCCTCCAGGAGTCACAATTGTGCCAAATTGGCAGTTGTTCCTAGTTCTGTGGGGTTGTTAGGACTGCTTCAGTGTACCAGTTGGCTTAGAAGATGAAGACATCATTGAAAAAAAGCATAAACCATTCCCCTCTGAACACACATTAGGTTGGTTGACATGGGAAGGATTTACTAATTTGCTGATTGCTCTTGGACATTAGCCACTTGCCAGACATACATAGCTCAACTGCGAGGTGGCTTTTCTTTCAGTTTTTTACCTGAAGTCCTTTCAAAAGTCTGTCCTTATCCAATCATGCCTACTAAACTTCATTCCCAAATAAAATCACTTGTTAATTTGGGATAATATAATTCTCAGAATAATGAGTGTAGCATGTTACCAGAGTCTTGAAGTGGCAGCTTTCTTTTTCTTTAGTAACCTAACATTCCTAATAATGCCATTTGCTAAATGTTAGTCTTTGTGTAGTTTTTTTCTAAGAATTGCCCTAACTTCACCTTTAAGTCTTTCCCCATTTGTGTAAGAACATCCTGATAGGATTTCTCTTAATTTTCATGATTTGACATTTAAATTCAGAAATTAAAGGCAGGCAGCCTGTGAGCTTATGCATTCTGCTTGATGGTCAAGAAAGCAGGTAATCCAGCAAGAATGTAGTCCCTTCACTAGTCTATAAAGGCTTAATATGGAGTATTACAGTGCTAGAGGATATGCACAAGTAGATAAGCGATACTATCGCTGAGTCTACAGGAGATATACGTATGCTTTAACTGAAAGGTGGCTGTGTGATCCATGAATGTCTATCACACGTGATGTGTTTCTGGCTAAAGTTCATAGGTACAGTAGAGATGAATTGGGCATGTTGGAGTGCGGAACCCTTAGCTACTACTGAAGATGAAAATAAGGTTGAAAATGTTGGTTTCCTGGAGATATGTGAGACAATGGAGTGTACTACTAAGGGGTGTAAGGTAAAGGCCAGCACCAGAGTCTGGAGATCTGCTTTTCTCATGGCCCATCACTCTGGAGCCTTCTTTTTCATTATGGCCAATACCATTGATGGAATCTTCTAGATTTGGGAAGGATAGTCATATAATAATTTCATGAGTCTGACTCACGATGAACTGCTGCTCACATATCCCCCAGAATCCTGGTGATTGTTTGCAGGCTCAACCCCAAGACAATAAAAATTCTGGATATATAAAATTTCTGTATAACCTCCTAGATACAGGTAACGTAAATCATCTCAATGTTTAGAATTCCTAACACAACATAAATGCTATGTAAATAATTGTTATACTCTACTTAAAGATTCGTGAGAAAATATCTGTAGCATGATCTGTACACACTCATTTAAGAATCTTCTCCATTCACAGTTGTCAATCTCCTTTGTGAGATTGTGCATGTAGGAACTTCTGCACTCCTCATTGTACAGAAATTGTGTGTGTAAATTAGGAGTCATCCTCTCACATGTGCTAGCTAGCCATTACAGCTGGTGCCATGTCTGTAACCCACTGGGTGGGTGTGTAAATTAGGAGTCATCCTCTCACATGTGCTAGCTAGCCATTACAGCTGGTGCCATGTCTATTACCCACTGCCCAACTTAGTCTGTTTATATGACTCCCAGACTCAGAAGATCTATGGAAGAAATTTCTCAACAGTAAAAATAATTACTCTCTCTCTCTACAATGGTTCTTCAACTCCTCCATACCTTAGCAGAGTGACTGTATTCTTACCCAGAGCATGACTTCCTGGACAAAACAATTGTGAGATTACAAGGTAGTGTTATCTCTCCACTTTTTAATATGTATCTGAGCTTGGAACCCAAGGCAGCCAGCAGGTTACCACTGATCTAAAATATAACTAATTTTGTTCTACAGTTTACGGAGAAATGTATACAAGTTACATGCATATAAGTTTAATCTAATGCATACAGTAGATTAAAATTTTGCTATCGTTTGATAAAACCTTTCAGTTCAGTATCTCAAAAAATCACTAGTTTTTCATCGAAAGGTTTGTAAACTGCTAGTTCTGTCTGTGTTTGCATGCTCCAGGGCTTTAGCTGCTAAATTTTACAATGATACTTTATGTAAGCTAGATATATAGAAAATGTGAAGCAAGATATATTTTTGTTTTCATATAAACATACAAGTAAATATGAACACAGAAGAAAAGTTTTCAGTGGTGGCAATAAGAAACGGGTATTGTTATCATCTAATATAGTTGCTAAAGAGCTTTATGATCTTTTCCTTTTTGACTTCTTGGCTACACAAATAGGAAGTAAGATTCAGGAAATTGAAGTGCTTTACTCATGGTCATAGTTTTGGATCTGGTAAAAATATGTTCAAGGTCTTCTAAGTTTCAACTCACTATTTCCTCCATATGACCATATCGTGCTCGGCCTCTGTGGAGTTCTAGATCTTGAAAAGATCATGCATAATAAGAGAAAATAAAGTTTTTGAAGTCAGAACACATGAATGCTTATAGAATCTGGGAGATTGATTAAGTCTTCTGTGCATTATTATAATTGAGGACTTAAGAGGAAGAAATTTATGGTAATTGGTCTGAAAATAATTATTGGTTCATATAAGGAAGTAAGGATCCTAAAAATAGTTTAGACTTTCTTGAAAGAATTTTTTTTACCATGTGTTATCTTTCTAAGTGTGCAGAAGATTTTTTTGCACATTTTGTAAGGAATAAAGAAATATTCAATTGATGAGTCAGGGAAAACTGAGCTGTAAAGAGTTATATCAGTATGCTTTGCTTAGCAAGCAATTCATAACCTCTTCTAATTTTTTTCAGGAAGGTCTTGCCTATCTGAAACTAAAGAGCCTTAAAATATTCTGAGATATAGTCTTGATTCCTTTGTGTGATGTGTGTGTGTGTGTGTGTGTGTGTGTGTGCACGTGCACGTGTATTAAAGCTTAGAAGCATTTTCTGAAAATGTATAAGGTTCAGATTCTTCCAAGTGGCTTATTATGGTTAATCCTTACTACAGTCCTATGAAGACCTTTATTAAAATACAGAATAGAAAACAACCACAAAACATAGAACAATGTTAGCACCTATTTCCTGCATGGAGAGACAAATGTCTATAATCAACCCAATCAGAATTTGGCACTAATAGAATGCCAAAGAGAAGCTTTTCACCAGTAAATTTGATACTAGTTTTCTAGTTTCAATGACCCTAAATGTCCAAATGACTGAGAAGTTTGCAAGGTTTTCTTAACCATAAAACTATGTAGATTGGCATGGTGGTGCATATTTATCTCATCACTAAAGAGGGCTGAGGCAGGATCATGAGTTTGAGGAACAAGCCAGGTCACATATGAGTGCAAGGCCAACAAAATTACAAAGTTGAACCTAGGTTAATCTTATTTAAAGCTTTGCATTTTAGGTATTGGCAAAGAAAATTGTAGATAATATTCATGTACACAATATACCATTTTGAAATATACACACATTGTTGCATGGTTATATTGTGTTAATCTTTATAGGTATTAACCTCTCTCATGCACTTTTTGTGGTGAGAACCCTTAAATTCCACTTTCTTAGAAGTTACAAGGACACAATATGCATTTAGTATAGTCACCATGTTACACAGTAGAGTTCTTTAACTTGTCCTCTGTATCTGAAACATTGTATCTTTTATAACTGAGTACTTCAGAGGAGAAAAACAGTAGCAACTAGACTAAAATATTTACTTTTTCTTCAATGGCAGTGATATATCTGTGACTAGGTCATAATTTGTTGAAAAGAAGCATTTTCCCATGCTTCCTCAATTCTTCCTTCCATCTGCATTTCCTTAGCTTCTGTTAGCCATTCTGTTAGCCATTACCATACTCTATTTCTATGAAGTCAACATTTGAGTTAATAAACAAATTTGATGTACAAGACCACATACATACTAGTCAATATAAATGTGAAATGATGGTCGCTAGGAAAAATATGAGCTATGGTTTAATATTGTGAATAATCAAGTAAGAAAAAAAATCTATGGCCAGTAAAACTGTTATCTAAAGATCCTCAAAATAGTAAACAAAAATAATGGCAACCTAGACACTAAGGTGAGCAAGTTGAGTTTTTAAAATGAATACCACACATAGCAGAGAACATCAATTACAATGAGAATGTTTATGTCCACATACATTCCACAGGAAAAAATGTTTATCTAGTAAGTGTGTTTTGCATTAAATGATCTCCCATATTATGGCACTGAGCAAAATATGTGCAATTTTATTTTAATGACATCAAAATGGGACCTAGCCATCTGTCTTGCAGTATTTCCTATCATTCATTTTTGGGGCGAATGAAGAATAGTTAAAATGGTATATATGATAGTATTTACATTGTGGAAAGTGAACTTTTTGTATTTTATATGTATCTACTAAAATGGCTCACCCCCTCCCCAACCACTAGTTCACAAATCTCCAATCTGTTGTTGATGGAGGATATTGCTGAGAGTCTTTCCCTGCATTCCCATGTCTTGTTTTGTTAAACACTACCAAAGAGGTTCTTACTGTGAGTACTGAGAAAACACTTCGTTCTTTTACAAAAGAATCACAGCATTCTTTCTATTCTGCCTGAAATTCATTCATTGCCTTATGGACCAGCGCCCTGGGGACTTAGCAGGCCTGGTGCTAAACAGCCTTTGTGCAAACAGTGCTACACAGCAAGCTGGCACCCGCTCCAGGAGCATGTAATCAGAGCCAGGAGTCAGAAAGCAGATTGGGTTTTTCAGTTATTTCAATAATAGAACAAGTACCTAAAAAAAGAAACTATCCCCTTAGGATAATGTGTTCAGCAACCACCACTACATTGGTCAGAGCACACAGTAGGCTCTCTGGAAATATGTGCTGTGTTAGATTTGCTGTCAAACTCTGACAAATGACAAAGTTCAAAGACTGATTAAACAAGCTCATTTTAAACAATATAACCTCCTACTGGCCTTTACACTAATTCATAATGCACTAACAGAAACCAAACTCACTGTTTTAAAAATAACAAAACTGTATTCATTTCTTCATACAAAAAGCTTTTCAAGTATAAGAATGTGTTCATCAGCAATGTTATTAATGTGGATTTTATTAACTCAGTGCCATGATTTCATTTTAACTCTAACCTCCACACCAGTAATTAAGTACTTGGTGCTTTTTTCTATCTCTCTAGGCACTTGGATTTTCTTCAATACTCTAATGCTCCTGTGAACTCTGTAATGACTCATCTCTAACAGGCGCTACACAGCAACTTCTTTTAATTGCCTCCACATCCCTCTTCTCTCTCCAAAAATGGAATTCACAAATGCAGGTGTGGAAACATAATTAAGGACATAATGTTTTCCATCTCTTTTAACAACTGCTTTACTTCATTCACATTTCAGCTTGTAAAGCTTTACTCTCAATGGAGTAACCCACAGGAGAACTTCACAGATGCTAAAAACACATACATACTATAAATTAATCCTTGCCACTTGAGAAAATTGAAGAAAAGGAAAAGAACATGCATACTCCAGTGCAAAGTATTAGGCAACTAGTGACATGGTTTTGCATTTAAAATCATCTTAGTGCACAAATACAGATGCCAATTACCAGGTGGCACAACACAGATTCTTTCTGTTTGCTCTTGAGTCCTATACTAAATAAATAGGGATGTATAATCAACCTCTTTAGGAAATGATGTATTATAATTTTTATTCACAATAGCTGACATGTCATTCTATTATTGAGCTTATGAAAAATATTCATAACAGATATACATTTATATATTTATATATGCATGTGGATATGAATGATCCATTTATAACATGATCATTCAGGCCCAACATCAGGATATTTTGATTAATGAATGACTATATATCAAAGAGTGACTCCATAGATTATATTGCCTGTTGACTTTGTACCCATCTTAGTTTTGTAACGTATGCTTTCAGTGTTCCCAGAAGGCTATCAACAAACTATGCTTCTCCCAGAATATATCCACATTACCAAGTAATACATGTCTTTAACTTACTTTTTTTGGTGGAGATCTTTTAATTTGGTCTTCTTTCAGATGTGTTCATTTCTTTTATTCATCCATGATTGAGTCCGTATTGCAGGAAAATATTCCCAGGCATTGAACAGAAATTCAGAAGATCAACTTACATGCCAAATACTGCACCAGGTCATTTCATTTCTTTCTTTAAAATTTTATTTATTTATTTATTATCAAAGTGAAGTACAGAGGAATTACAGTTTCATATGCAAGGCAGTAAGTACATTTCTTATCAAACTTGTTACCTCCTCCCTCATTTTTCTCCCACCATCCCCCTCTCAATTCCCTCCCCGGCCCTATCCCCAAGTTGTACAGTTGGATTACGTCATATAGTGCTGTAAGTATTGCTGTTGCTCTGGTTTACCTTTTACCCTTTGTCTCTCCATTTTGTTGTTCCACTTCCTTTCCCTAGTGCCAAAAAATGTATATACAATACCCAGGGTAACAAAATCAGTTACAGTGACATCAGGGGAAAAAAATCATATTAAGTGAAGTGAACCAGACTCAAGAAACATAGACCCTATGTTTTCCCTCATTGTTAATAATTAGTATATGCCTAGGATAGTCCTAACAGAAGATCACAATAGCTCAATAGCTATGTACATATGAACACATAAGATGACCCTAAGGGAAATGAACTCCAAGTTATGGAAATAGATGGTTTAGAATTGTTGTTATGTTTAAAATAGCATGTGAAATGATGCCTTTTTCTTTTGTCTTTCTTCCCCATGGTTTTACCCCTGATGTAACTTACTTTTTATTTTTATTTTTGCACTCAAGGCTAGTGCTCTATCACTTTGAGCCACTGTTCCACTTTCAGTTTGTAGATTATGGCTCCAAAACAAATAGCCAAAATCAGTGGGAAGCCAAAAGCAGTTCTGGAGGCATGGCTCAACTGGTTAAGTGTCAGTCCATCAAGAAAACCAAGCAACCATGAGACCCTTATTTCAAACCCTAGTAATGTCAAACTATCTATATGTGTTTCATCTTTATGGACACAAAACTTAAAATGGTATATGTCACCCTAGACAAGTACATTCGTTTTGTGTCTCTTGATATCATTATTCTAAAATTTCCAACATGTTAAGTATCCTACAAGCTGGCCAGACATAATCTGAATAAAATGTTTGCAGCATGATATCTAAATTAGGAATAAATATGCTTCAATCTTCAGAACTCTTAATCCAGCATATATACATACTCAAATTAACCAAGCAACCAAGAAAGTATTTTAAAATAGTCTTAAAGAGTTCAATGTTTATTCTCTGAGCATGTTTTTCAAATTAGAAATTAACATTTAAGAGAAAACAGAGGGTTGTGGCAAACCAGGACTAAAAAAATCCACATTTGCACATGATCACATGGATTCTTTTCTTGGGAAAAGCATTCCAGATTCCACAGATATTCAGTGTAAAACACACACACACACACACACACACACACACACACACACAGAATTCCCATTCATTTCCAAGTATGGCAAATTCAGCACAAAACTTGTGCATGCTTTGCTTGTCCCTTTAAGGCACAAAGTGCTATCTTAATAACTTCTGGAGAATAGGATTTAAGACTTTAGTATGGTAGAACAACATTAAAGAAGGATGGAAAGATGTGATTCTAGCCTGGGCTTTCATTTTTCCACTTATATGATAGGATATTATAATATATGACTACCTGTGAGATATGAAAATATTCTCCATTATTTTTTTACCCAATTGCCTCAGGTGACTATCATTTTAAAAACACATTTGTAGTATTTAAATGGATTCTATTCAGTGGTGTGCTAGTAAATCTTTACCCAGAGGAAAGAGTCCTGACCTGTGATGTTTGCAGATGTCAGTGGTGTACATTTTTTGCCATGTGGTATAAATTCTCACCACAAATTATTTTTAAAGCTACAAATTGACCAACTTTCTAAATGTATTCACAGTTGGCTCTTGAGAACTGGTAGTAAACTGGCTCTTAAGAACTAGTGGTAAATTGGTACTAGCATAGCACTGCAATATCCACAAAGAGCAGTTAATAAGAGTAGAGTTTTGAGAAAATAATAGGGTGTGGGTGATATCTCAATGTTCCCTTACTTTTTTGTAGTCATTTTCTTTTGTTATTTAAATGATACTTTTATTATCTTTAAGTAGTTGTACAATGAAATTATAATTTAACATATCAGTCTATGAGAACAGTGCACCTTATCAAATTGCCCTCAGTCGGTTGTTCTCCCTTGCTCCTCTGAACACCACTCATTACTTCAGTTTTCCTCATTTCATAGGAGAGCAGTCATTTCAGATTCTTTCTCTATCCCCCAAGTCTCTTTTTCTAATCTCCCTTATCTACTAAATCATCTCTGACTGCCTCCGGCTGTTATGAAAATTAAAACTGGCTGAGTATTTATTTGTTGTGTGACAAATACTCAAATACTATAATATAAATATCAAATACTGTGACAGTTACCCTAACAATATGAAAAAAATCACATCTCTTAAAACTACACTAAAGATGAAATAAATCAACTTTTTAAACTATAGTAAAAATACACATTGGAGAAGAAAGAAAATCGCACAGTGTCTTCTTTCTCCATTAGGCAGGTTCTCAAGGCTGGCAACCATAACAGAACTTATCATCACAAGTCTTGTGTTCAAATTCTAAAGCAAATACTGCTTGATGTTTGATCATGAACTGCCTCATTAATTCCAAGTTCAACTTAATCTTCTGGAAAGTGGAGATAACTATTCTACCACCTACTTAGCCCATAAATTAGTTTTGAGGCTCAAATGGGATTAAATATGTGACTCTGTGAATAGTGAGGAACTGAATGAAAGTCACAGGCTGAGAATGTAACCTCATGGTAGAATGCTTCCCTAGCACTACAAAAACAGCCCTATCAATTCAGCAAACCTACTGTCCAACCTTCCATTACAACAAAAACTATCCAACCCTTCCAATCCAGCAAACCTACATTCAAAAAGTTCTTGCTACTTCATACAAGAGGGCAATTGCAAAGCCATGTAGTCAAGATCAAGAATATTGGGTAAGTCAGAAATCAGATTAAGTATCTCTGATATAATGATGATATGTTATCATCTCTCTGAAAAGAAGAGATGAGTTGGCACCGGAAAGAAATGGGAAAGGGTATTTAGGCTGTGGGAATGATATGTACAAGGGCATTCTAAAGTACAGACATGGGAATCTCCAGGGGATGGAAAGATTGTACGTAACAAGATCTGGCATTCAGCCATTGTCACTAAGTGCACATATTCATGCACTGTCAGAAGGAGAGAGTAATGCAACTTGCATCCAAAGATAACCACAAGAGCCAGAAACCAACTCCTGCATACAAGTCTCTAAGATAAAGTCCTAAAGTTATTCCTGAAAGTAAAGAACAATCTTAAATTTTAATTATTTTGAAGCTAAAATAATCAAGTGCAGTATTTCTGCTTTTATTTATTTACATTTTATTTTGTGTGTGTGTGTATGTGTATGTGTGTGTGCACACATGCATGCATGTGCGCATGTGTATATGAGTGCTGGGAGTTGACCTCTGGACCTAGCCTGAGTGCTGACCTTTAACATTTTTACTCAGGTCTGGCACTACACAATTTGAGTCACCTCTAGATTTTTGCTTATTAATTGGAGATGAAAGTCTCACAGATTTCCCTGCCCAGGTTGCTTTGAACTGCCATCCTCAGTCCTCAGATCTCAACCTTCTAAGATTCTAAGGTTACCGACCTGACCCATTTTTGTCTGTTTTGTTGTTTTTAACATTAAGATAATAAAAAACAATCTGATTATTATTTTATAAAAGAAATAGTGGGTACTACAGTAGACGTTACAACAGAATTTTATACAGAGTACCATCATTCTAGTTAAACATTCCCTTGTGTTTACCTGACTTATGCAACTGTAACCTTTCTGTACCTCACTTTTACAATAATAATTAAAAATTATAAGAACTTTGGGAACTTGATAAACTATATATAAATAATCACTATTTGAAAAAGTTATACAAGGCAGTCTAAAAAACAAACTCACACCCCCAAAAGTCTCCCAAGTTTGCTACAGAATCTCACACTAAGTCTCTCTCTCTCTCTCTCTCTCTCTCTCTCTCTCTCTCTCTCTCTCTCTCTCTCTGTAGAGAAAGATTTGAGAAGCAGATGGTTGATCCCAGTGATCTTGGAAACATGTAGGTACAAAGATTTAGGAATTTGTAGAATAAATTGCACTGTTTGCAGAATAAGTTATGATTAAGAACTAATGAGAATCCATGGAAAAGCATAAAGGGAAGTACAATTTTTATCCCCCATTTGCACAAAGAAACCCATGTCTTTATCTGTGTTAGTTGGAACTCTAAGGAAGTTCATGTAATCTCATCAAATCTCTACATTATTACCACTACACTGTACAGATTCTTCCACACTTTTTTTCATGGGATGTATTGGAAATATTACCTTATATCATTAAGTGTCTTTAGCTCTGAATCTCTATCTGAATCTTTCCTCAGTAAGCTACCTCAGTTATCTCAGTCCTTTATTCTAAAACTACTAAATTTTGTATAACAAGATTTTCTCTTCCATAAAATGGTAGAAATATCTACATTTTTACCACAATGTTGGCTGTTACAAATAAACCTTAGGATCCTTTAGGATCTAGAGATGAGTGTCTTAAAGTTCCTCTTCCATATACTTACTTATGCCTTCCTCTGGAACTAAATGTTGTTAGCCTTTGAATGATTCAGTTAAAAAAAAAAAAAAAAAAGAAAGACACATTTCCAGAACTGGTGCTACTCCATTTACCAACAAAAGATAAAGAAGAAAGGAAAATCACTCAAGCAAAGAATAAAGAACAGAAGATGATTTCTTTTCTTAAGACCTACCCAGAATCCTCTGCTTAGGTTCCCAAGGATGGCAGAGTATTCTGTTAGATGATGCCTTCAGGCTTTGCTTAACTAAACTAGTTAATTAGAAGAGAAGCAAGAAATGAACTTAGGGAAAGATCACAAAAACAAATTTTCTTTTAGATTTCCAACTAAAAATTTCACTCCCCACATTAGTGCCCCTTTGTGAACTATTCAAAGATTCTAGATTGTTTTTCGTCATTGTGAGGGTTAATCATCATTGTCACCTTCATTGGATGGGTAAACACATAGCAGATCAGGCAAGTATGTCTCTGGCTGTGTTTTTGAAGGCATTTCCATCTATGGTTGCCTAAATAAAGAAGACCAGCCCTGAATGAGTTCCATCTGGAATAAATGGAAAGACAGAGAAAAGGAGAAAGCCCTCTAGCACAGGCACATGCTTCTTTGATTCCTAGAGGCCATTAGCTGGGCTGCTTTCCTATGGTAGGCCCTTGCTCTATAATGTTTCTTTTGTGCAATAGGCCTAGACACAGTGAAGACCCTGGACTGAGACCTTTAGCTCAGATAAATTTTTCTTCCTTCAATTTGTTTCTCTCAATTGTTTGTCATAGAGATAAAAAGTATGACTAATGTGATCACAACTTTTGAATCCATGAGTAAAATAGTTGACAGGAAGATTAGACAAGATTCATTCATTTTCCTTTTGTGCTGGTATGCAGACTTGAATTCAGCCTTGCTTGGTGAAGGCTGGTACTGTATCAATTGAGCCACACCTCCATTTCTGACTTTTTGCTGGTGAATTGGAGATAAGAGTCTCTCAGATTTGCCTGCCAGGCCTGGCTTTGAACCCTAAACCTCAGATCTCTGCCTCCTAAGTAGATAGGATTACAAGAGTAAGCACAATAGTGCCATTTTCTTGAAGCAAGCACTCTTGCCACTAGGCTATATTCCTAGCGATGTTGCCATTTTCTTTCACAATTATTGACTGGAAATTATGACTTATTGCATTTGTTTGAAATATGGATTAAAAATTACAATATTTCCGGCGTTCTGTCTGGTCAACAATATGGAAGAAAAGTACCTTTGGTAGTTCTTTTGCCAATTAAAAGAATATACTTTAAAAAACCTTAATGATAGTAGATGTTTTCAGATAAAGGGATAGTTTGGGTTTTTTTGTTTTGTTTTGTTTTTTTGCCAGTCCTGGGCCTTGGACTCAGGGCCTGAGCACTGTCCCTGGCTTCTTTTTGCTCAAGGCAAGCACTCTGCCACTTGAGCCACAGCACCACCTATGGCCATTTTCTATATATGTGGTGCTTGGGAATCGTACCTAGTGCTCATGTATAGGGAGCAAGCACTCTTGCCACTAGGCCATATTCCCAGCCCAAGGGATAGTTTTAAGTCTTTTGAACAAATATGTATATGAGCTATTATATTTGGAATAGGGCACATGAAGGTCAGTAGATAATTCATTTTTCAAATAAAAATAGATACATTACAGGGAATGAATACCTGGATGTTGATATTATGTAGTTTATAAGACGTTCATGAGAAAGGACTTTTCAAGGTAAAAAGAAGAAAGAGATTCTTACAATAAAAGATACTTTAACAATTTTATATTATATAAATGTATACCATAGTAATATATAAAAATATAGATGATTCTTTTGCTTAATTTGTTTATATATTTCCCAGTTATTTAACAATATATTGCTGATTGAATATATTGGATGGGTACTAATAAGACATAACTCTTTTCAAAACCTCAAAAAAATTGAGGTTCTTAAGTTATGGCCCATGTGTACCAAAAGTGACAGAATATTTATTTGTCTTGCACTGGAAGCTCCATTCAATGCTCAATATAAATGTGAACAAAATTTAAGAGCTTCTTTCAGATTAAACCATTCTCATTGGGTTTATGTTGAATCAATTCAAAATTCAATTACGCCATTAGAGATATATATTATAGCTCTAAAAAATTTCTTCTTTTTATCATCAAGAGTGTGACTGGTGACCACGGACATATACATTTGCTAGTAATTCTATGAGAAGGCTCCAGGACCATGTATGCATATTTGGCAATGAATGATTTCCCATGTAATGTGATGTGGTTGGTTGGAGCTTTCCCAAAAGCATGCTGCCATGGTACTTGGTAGTTAAGTCTTGTCCCTTCAATTTAATTTGAGTGCTATGTCCACATTGGGTGAATTCTACCACAGTTTCTTCTGAAGAAATCTCTGTTTTCCAATAAGTCTTCTTTATCCCAGACCCCTCTGGTCATGAATACTGTTAACATACATCTTTACTATTGCAAAAATACACAAAGAATGCTCCCAAAACAATTGTAATACAAAATTCTTGGAAATGTTGGTTCTGAGAGAATAAGAGGGAGGTGAATCCTCGATTCCCAGATTCCAGCAGGGTGAACATGAACCAAATTTCTTAATCTGGCTAAGATAAATTGTTTCCTCTTTATGAGGGGTCAGTGATTACTGAGTTCTTTTTTTAAATAATTATTTATTTATTGTCAAAGTGGTGTACAGAGAGATTACAGTTTCATACATAAGGCAGTGGGTACATTTCCTGTACAATTTGTTATCTCCTCCCTTATTTCCCCCCTCCCCTCCTGCTTTCCCTCTGCCCCCTTGAGTTGTCCAGTTGGTTCACACCAAATTGTTTTTTAAGTATTGCTTTTGGAGTCATTTGTCTTTTTATCCTTTGTCTCTCCATTTTGATATTCCCTTTCCCTTCCCTAGTTCTAATACCAGTATACACAATATTCAGGGTACTCAGATGAGGTACAGTGATAGTGCAGGGACAACCACAAGAAAGGGATACAAGAGATTCATCAACAAAAAAAGCTACAGTTTCACATGGCATGTTGAAAGTAATTACAACAGTGATATAACACTTGTTTCCATAACATGGAGTTCATTTCACTCAGCATCATCTTATGTGTTCATAAGGGCATAGCTATTGGGCTGTTGTGATCCTCTGCTGTGACTAGACTAATCCTGTGCTAATTATTCCCTATGAGGGAAACCATAGAGTTCATGTTTCTTTGGGTCTGGCTCACTTCACTTAGTATAATTTTTTCCAAGTCCTTCCATTTCCTTACAAATGGGGCAATGCTATTCTTTCTGATAGAGGCATAAAAGTCCATTGTGTATATGTATCACATTTTCATGATCCGTTTGTCTACTGAGGGACATTATTTAGAGTCTACTGTATGCTTAGAACAACTTATTGAGAGTTAGGAACAAAGGGTAAACAGAGAAAATCATTGTATCAGAGCTTACAGTGTGGTGAGGAGAGCCAGAGCTTTTTCTTTTCTTCTGCAAAAAGCCTTAGTGATTTGGATGTGGAAAGAGTTATTTTTGTGATCAAATGCTGCCACTACAATTCAGCAGGTAAAAACCATTATCAAGAAGTAGGCACAGTATCTCAGATCATTGAGTGGCTTATACATAACAGAAATGTACTTCTCACAGTCCAGATTAAGGCATCAGAAAATTCAATGCTTGGAGAAGGTCAACTTTCCGATTCTTAGTTGGCCAAAAAGATCTCATTGTCACTTCACATAGTGGAAGGCTATTTATTACCTCCCAAAAGCTCTCTCTGGGTGAGGCCATAGTGGGGATCAGGTTTCAACCCAGGCATTTAAGGGGCACATATGCACAACATTCAGCTTCCAGCACACAGTGAGGATCGTTTGAAGTTAGTAACTGGGAATTCTCTAATATAAGAACTTTCAAGTCAAAAAATAGGGGCTTCTGAAATAATAACATTATCATTGGAAATATTCTACCCAAAGTAGCAGGAGCATCATTTTGTTATAGGTTTAATTCCTGCATTGAATTCCCAACTGACTAGTTAGTATTAACCCATTAAGCTGAGCCCTTCACAGGAAAAATTAAACGGCCCTGCAAGTCAGTGGTGTAATCAACAGATAAGAACTTGGTTACTAATATCATCACAGATGCACTGGCTTGCCACATATATCTGTACCCATATAAGGAGCTAATTCTTTTTTGCCAGTCCTGGGGCTTGAACTCAGGGCTTGAACTCGGGGCTTAAACTCAGGGCCTGAGCATTGTCCCTGGCTTGTTTTTGCTCAAGGATAGCATTCCACTCTACCACTTGAGCCACAGAGCCACTTTTGGCTTTTTCTGCATCTGTGGTGCTAAGGAATCAAACCCAGAGCTTCATGTATGCTAGGGCAGCACTCTATCACTAGGCCACATTCCAAGCCCCAGAGCTAATTCTTTAGAAGTAAGATTTTTCTATATTCTTGGTTGACAAGAAAGAGTTAATATGGATTTTCCCTACTACAATTGCCCATGTACTATACAGAGCTGGGGCTTGAGGATGGGGTAGATGTAAGAAAAAGAAAAAAATTGCTTTTTATGCTTCTCATCACAGAGGAGAAGCAGACAAGACCATTTAGGAACAGAGAAAGAGGTGAACGTAGGGACAAAGAACAGATGGAATGTGATGAGGGCACAGAAAAACAGATCTGGGAGGAACACCAGTGGGATGAAGTAAATGCGAAAGCAGAATAGTGAGTAGATGGAGGAAAGAAGAAGAAAAGCTGAAGCCTGACAAAGAAATTAGATAATATCACAGGAAGATCATTTTAAAAACAAAAAAGAAAATACAAAGCACAGAAAGACTGAACACTATTAAGTAACACTGTGGTCTCCATGTAGGGTCTTGTTCCTTGAGTAGAGAACAGAACAAGAAAAGAATATTAGTTACTATATGAACTCTCCTGAAATGTTATGGGTTAAATACCAAAAATGTATGGATTATTCAAAAGTAGCTTTGCCTTGTACAAGCTCAACTTCACTCTTTGTATAACCATGTTGCCTTCTGCATTTTCAGCAGAACAACTTGAATTTCTTTCAAGTCAAGCAAGACCTTTTCAGTATACCATCACATTACAAGTAAAGATTTCTTAACCTTCGAATTATCCTTCGAGATAGTTATAGGGATGCACACATGTTCGACCAGTTGAAAGAAAAATGAAAGGTATAATGTTTATTGTTCTGCTTACAATAAAGAGAGTGATTGGCATTATTTGAAAGAGCTGGATCACTTATTCATCAGGGGAAAAAAAGCAAAGTAACTGTGATGTTCTGCATTTTGTGGTTTCCACTAGCCCCTCTTTGGACCAAATTGACCCAAGACTATACTTTCTGGGTATTAGCTTAAACCTACAAGGTCACAGGAAGATAGAAAACCAGAAAGAACAGCTGTGTCCATCATCAGGAAGAGAAAAAATAAATCTGATGGCATATTATCTTGGCCTAAGTAATATTTTTTAAACTGCTGAGATTTCTCTGTTGTCTTTCTTGTCTTCATAATTCATAAATGGCATCTTGTTCAGCATCTTGTCTTGAACACTTTTGTTCTTTAATCCTCATATTTCATATGTGTCACATTCTCTGACACATGGACCTGTGATAAAAACTCATCAAAGTCCTCCTTAGGCTGTCTTTGTACTCACTGAGCTTTTGTCATCTGTTATTATGTAAATGATAGCTCTCCAAATCTCACTCTACCCCTCCCCTACAATTGCCATTTATTTCTGGCTCAATATCTATTACTTTTATTTATTTGTTTGCTTGTTTATTCATTTTGGGAAAGTTATCTTATAAACAAAATACATTAGCAAATCTTTAGGAACTTTGGGATACATTTTTCACTTATGATCTTTTCACGAACATCACTGAAAACTTTCAGATGTTTAACAAAAATGGATGTATTCTGAATTGGGGGCTAAAATAATAAATAAAATAACTTTATCCTAAGGGCAAAAGTACTTGTTTTTCTAAGTTCCTGAAAAAGTGTCTTGGCTGTCAGTTTTGGACTAGATGTGAACCTGTGGGGGTTGAAATTCATTTACTCCTGGCAAAATGGGACTTCCTGTTTCGAAGAATAAAGGCTTGAAAAGACTTATTAAAGGAAGGCTCCAGAAAGACTTCTTAAACTTCAAACAGGTCTTACAAAACAACATTCTGATGAGTTAAGTGCACATGAATTAGAAGCATATGTATTAAATTTCCCTTCAAATACACATGAGTTTAAAAATTAAGGGTTGTAGGGGGAAAAGACTTGGCAAAAATCTATTTTAGGTTTGGCTAAATCCAAACCATTTGAAAAGTAATTCTAAGGAATGGGACAAAAGGCAGATTAAAATTCTAAAACACGTTAGAGAATCAAGTATATTTTAATTTTTTTAATAATTTAAGCTTACTTGAATAAGAAATGCTGGATATGTTTAAATTTTTCCTAAAATGAAGGAAAAATTTCCTGGGAACAAAATCCATTTTTAAAAACTCCATATCCTTGGGGAAAATTGGAATTTCTTGGCCAATATAAATGAAAGCCAGACACTCTGGAGAAAATAATAAGACTAAACTCAAGGGAGTTGTGACTTTTGTCCTATGTGACTGCTATTGTTACACCAGGAAAAGTTAAGAAATTCTTCTGAACCCTTGCTTCTTCAGCTTTCACACAAGTGATGTGGTTTTCTCCCCCTCCATACACAAATGCAGATATACACACAAAGTAACACACACACACACACACACACACACACACACACACGATGAGATTTCACTAGATATCACTTGTCAGTACTGTACACAAGGAGATAAAATTTTTCTTGAATGTACTACAGCATGCATACTTCAGCCAGGCACCATGCCATAGTTACTCATTGAAATGGCATGATAACAAAACATGACCAGTCCCAAAGTGATTGTTTTGATGAAGATCTAAAAAATCTAGACCAAGATTTTAGTAACTCATATTGATTATATGAAAGTCAGAGACTGAGATTTATAATTTCTACCTGCAATTTGTTCTTGATATGTTGCTCTTCAATGGAGACCAAATGTTGGCCCCTAAGTGAACTACAAGAATAGCTGCTCATCCAACTATGTGGCTATTATAACAAATGTATAAAACTAATGTTATTTTAAAGAAGGTAGTTTGGGCTTGTAAATGGCATATTAAAAATTCTACAATTTTATTGCTTTTGTCTTAGTTGTGGGACTTGAACTAAGGGCCTGGGCTCTGTCCCTGAGCCTCTTTCTGCTCAAGAATAATGCTCAATCACTTGAGCCACAGTGCTACTTCTGGTTTCTGAGTGTTTAATTGAAAATAAGAGTTTCATGGTGACTTTTCTGCCCTTGGCTGGCTTGGAACCTCACTCCTCAGATCTCAGCTTCCGGAGTAGCTAGGATTGCAGGTATGAGCCACTGGTGCCCAGCTTCTGCTGCATTTTTTAAAATAGGACTAGACAAATGTGATTTTCATACTGCTTGCTTATTTATTTAGTTTTTTGTCTCGTAGAGCAATAAGTAATGAAGTAGACAAAGACAAACCAAAAATAAGACATGGAAGTTAAGTAAAATGAGAAACGTAGCTCAGCAAATATTTATGAAACAACTTTGTTATATTGAACATTGTGCCAAGCATCTACTTAGCAAGTAAAAGGAAGCCAAGTGCTTATGGCTCACACACAGAATCCTAGCTACTCAAGAGGCTGAGATCTGAGGATCATGGTTCAAAGCCAGCCTGGCAGGAAAGTTTATGAGTCTTTTTAAATTATTTATTTATTTATTTATTTATTGTCAAAGTGATGTAGAGAGGGGTTACAGTTTCATATGTAAAGCAGTGCCTACATTTCTTATCCAACTTGTTACCTCCTCCTTCATTCTCCTCCCCTCCCCTGCCTTCCACTCTCCCCATTTCCCTCCCGCACCATGAGTTGTACAGGTGGTTTACAACATATAGTTTTGTAAGTATTGCTGTTACATTGGTTTGTCTTTTTATCCTTTGTCTCTCAATTTTTATATTCCCCTTTCCTTCCCTAGTTCCAATACACATATATACAATATCCAAGGCAACCAAAATCAGTTACAGTGACATAAGGGGTAAAACCGACTCTTATCTCTAATAAACTGCTTAGAGAAAGCTGAAAGTGATGCTGTAGCTCAAGTGGTAGAATGACAGCCTAGAGCACCAAGAGTCTCAGGGATAGTTCCCAGGCCCTGAGTTCAAGCCCTAGGACCAGCAAAAACAACACAAAATAAAATGTAATAAGTTTTCTTTTAAGTTTAAACTATCTAGACTGTACAGTGAAGGTGCACTGACATTCAGCTTGAACCTTTGTATAACCTGATAACTCAAGTGTTGACTCAACTCTACTTCTAGTGACTAACATATGCTCTGCATTCAGATTGCTATCTGTTATTACTATTGCCCATGTGACCTTGAGAAATTTATAGTTTCTCAGCATCCATGTCTATGACATGAGGATTCCAATATTTTCCCTGAAGTTTGGATGTAATTTAGTAAAACAACTGGAAATTACTACACAGAGCAGTGATTTCTTTCATTAGTACTGTACTTATAGTACTTTAGAAGAACAGAAGAGACAAACTGGTGCCATCTAGAATGGAGGAAGGTAAAGAGGTCAAGATGTTCAAACTAAGCTTTGGATCGATCTGTTTTCCTTATGCCATAAATCATTCTAAAATATTCTAGCATAAAACAATACATAGTATAGAACATACCTATGTGAATTTACTGTGTAGTGCAGACTGTCAGAGGGGAATAAATGTTCTAGAATTAGTTTAAGCTTATGTCTGAGGTCTAAGCTGAGCTTTCCATACAGTTGAGAGAGCTGAAATAGTGGAGTGTCTCAGGGATACTTCACATCCAACTAGAAAGCCCAAGCTTAATTAAAGGAGGAATGTGGTTCCAAAATCAAGAGAAGGCATGTTCCAATGCAGAGTCGCCAACCAAGTCTCTATTTGAGTTATAGTTAGGGCTGAGCTATTGCCTAAGGCAATTCCTATAGCCACAGCTAGATTCAAGGAATGAAGAGTGAAAAAGATACACTTCCAGTTAAGAGCCTGGTTGAGTGAGAGGAAGCTCACCAGTACTCCTTTAACTGCTTGTAAGGGCACACGGTTAGTGACAAGAGACATTGTCTTCAGTGGACCTCGGATCCCAAGGGTTCTACACAATTCTGAGACACTACTGTGCCTCTCCACACAGTTTGGGATTCCTCATTATAAAATTTTAGAGTTTATCCCCATCAAGCCTAACAGCCAATATGGAGCAATAACTAGGCATCCTATGTGTGCAGGATGTTCTGAGACCAGCATTGAGGGCATGAGCAATGGAGCTCGTGCTGATAGAAACAATCACACAAGCCAGTACTCAGCCTCATAATACTAATACTAACCACATTAATATATCCCCTAAAGAGATTGTTAAAAAAAGGACGTTCTTGGGTAAAATTAGCACTTATCACAAATTACTTAAATTTAACTAGCTCTGATTATTCTGCTCACACTTAGAGCAAGTCTTTCATACATAAAGAGTAGGGATTCTCTGGAGGAGGGAGAAAGGAGAAAGGGATCTGACAGAGAGGGACTAGGAAGGAGTGTAATCAAATACAGTGACAAAGACAATGAAAAAATGGCTTCAAGATGGAGACAAAGGTGGATGGAAGGAGATGATGAGAATAAAAAGAAAAATTTAAGGAAGTTGAGCAAAGAGCTGGATGATGTGAGCTGATTTCTGGAAGAGAAGCTAGACAGGCAGTCTGTCCATGATTGTTGATACTTATAGATGGAATAAAACTTGAGGCTATAAAATTGATACTGTGAACAGGGACGGCTGTAAATATATGTCCTGCTATAGAACAGCCTTTCCATATTAATTCAGAAACAAGAGTTTACTTAGCTCTTGGGTAAGTTAGGAATTCAGCTGCTGGACTGCTACTGGAAATCATAGATTGGAGGCCTTCTACTTATTCACGTGGATAAGCCCCAGGGCCTAATAAATGCTCTCAATCACTAAGAAACCATTCGTGTGCTGTTGTGAGTTGGACTGGAATAGATCAATAGCCCTCTAACATGTTCATTATGTTTAATATTTTATGCATATATAAGATGATTGATCATCTAAACTGTTCGGATGTGATTACTCATCTTAAGTTCTGGTCATGGCCTACTTGTTTGCAAAAGGGCTTTGTTATTAAGAAACAATAATGAAGTACTCTGAGTTTATTTTCAGTCATAAAGATAAGATCCATTTGATTCTCAGGAGTTTTGAAGATGCTGAAGTTAGTAAATATTTCTCCCCGTCTATACCTAAGATATCCTAATACAGTGATTTCAGTAATGTTTTATTCTAGTTCTAAATGCTCACTTGTGGTTTTATGAAAGACATAAGCTAAATGGAGGAATGAACTTAGATTAAAACTGTTTGGTTTAACGTATTTTTATTCCACAAGGAATTAGATAATATATTTTACTGGAATAAACGTACGGTATTCTTGTTTACGGTATTCTTGTTTAATTTAGAAATTTCTCCCATAATACCCCTTCATCTCTATTGTGTGTGTGTGTGTGTGTGTGTGTGTGTGTGTGTGTACGTGTGTGGAAGTTGTATATTGTCAGTGCTGGCATTTAAAATGCTAGGCAGGCACTCTATCACTTGAGATATACCTCTAAACTGTAACCACTGTATTATATCCTTAGAACATCAGCATTTTGGATTGTATGTCTGAGTAGTATGATTCTAGAAGGAACTTAAATGCTATGTCCAAAATTGAGGTTATCTATTTTCCTATTTTCTTAATCCTGTGGCTTCTATTTTGCCTAGTTGCCATGTTGCTGACAATGAAAAGTTCTTTGGCATCCAATAGCTTCGAAGACCTGTGTTTTCTATCTCTAAATTGAATTGAACACATTTGTTCCCATTCTATTGTCTCTAGTTCCACATATTGCTTTTATTTCCTCCCTTTGGAATCTAAACCATCATTTCAACTTAATATTCTATTAACTTTTCCCACTGTGTCCTATTTTAGGACAGAGATTCTGCAAGGAGTCTTGTTCTATCTAAGTAGACATATGGTGAACTTGACAGGTTAAGTGTACCTCATATGTTCCTCCACATGATTGTACTCATTTCAAACATGAGCCACAGATTTTATGGTCTCCAATACACCATTGCTTTTGAGTAATTGGCTAAATAGTAAGTTCGTCCTAATATACTCTCAGGTGTGATGATTCCCTAAGACAACTTTCAGTAATCTATTTTTACTATTAGAGTTGTATTAAGCCCACATATAAAATATGAACAGTAGTAGTTCATGTTTTCCCCTTTGAACAGTAGTAAGGGAACTATTGAAAAAGATATAAGGATGTCTGTCAGAGTCCAAATAATTCAATGTGTAGCAATGCATAGAATATTGCCAACCTATGTCTGAGGCCTCAGTATATATGGATTTTTTTATTGTCAAAGTAATGTACAGAGGGGTTACAGTTACTATGTAAGGCAGTGAGTACATTTATTATCTAACTTTTTACCTCCTCCTTCATTTTTCTCATACACTCCCCCCTCCCAGTTCTTTCCCCACCCTCCCCTGAGGTGTACAGTTGGTTTACTACATATTGTCTTATAAGCATTGCTGTTGCATTGTTTTGGCTTTTACCCTTTGCCTCTCCATTTTGATGTTCCCCTTCCCCAGTTCCGATAAACGTATATAAAATACCCAGTGTACCAAAGGCAGTTACAGTGAAAACAGGGATAAAAGCATGGGGAATAAAGACAAAATAAAAAGACATAATTATATAGATTTTAATGGGGTTGCATTACATGAGTGCATTACATGATTGATTGAATTAGTCTCTTACTCCAGAGTCAAGGCCATTCTGAGTACTCTATTCACTCTGGCTATTGGGAATAGTAATATTCGAAACCCTGTGTGAACTCTAAATACTGTTGCTTTTAATTCTTTGGGGGTTTTCTCCTTCCCTATGCATTTTAGTAACTTACATATCCCAATCTCTATTTACAGATCTCCAGAATAATTTCTCTGTATAGATCTTCTCTCTTTAATTTGATTTTTGGGCACTAGTACTTCACTTTTCATACTTCTCAGCTCTCCCTTAGCTCAAGGAGTAGGCTAGGATCTGTTATGGTTTCCATTCTCTATGGCGTTTCTGAAAATTTATTCAATACTTGCATATGTGTCTCCTGCCATCAAATGGAACAATTCATCACCTATGTTCCTATCTGTCACAAGTATTTACTTTTTGAAAAATAATTTAAAAAATAATTTTTAGTCACCTTATAATCATTGTTTCACACTTTTGCCTCAAAGAATATTTTTCAGGTGGCAGTATAAGTATAGTTTCTATTATTCCAGCTTGATTCGAAGTGGAAGTTGACATGCTGATGTGCTTTGATTTGCCTTTTGTTGTTGTTGTTCATTTTTTGAAACAAGAATCTATTAAGGCATTATGTTAACATTACATTTGTTAAAAGCTACTTGAGTTAATCAAGTTATCAAAGGAAATACTTTACTTTTGTGCATGATCTTAGACTGTGGTTCATGAGTAGAGGTCCTATTGCTTTTTAGGCTTCTGATGGGTTTCTGCAAGGCCATGGTGGAGAACTTCTTACCTCATGGAAAAGAATTGAAAGTGAGGGAAGGGAAAAGAACAAAGTATCTTTCAAAGACCTAAGGATCTCTAGCTAGTATCCATCTCTGAGAGTCTCACCACTTCTCAACAGCTGCAAGCCAGGGCCCACGCATATAGGCCTTCAGAGGCTACTCAAAATACAGACTATACCAGATAGGAATTTTAATAATTTTCTGGAAGGAAAACATATAATTGTAAAGTTTCTTAGGGTAGTAGGAAATGGTCTTTACTTAATGGGATTGATTATTTGGAGAAAACAAACTATTCACTTATGTTTTAATGTCATTTCAGCACATTATTTATATTACCAAATTATAAGTCTATTTCAGTTCTATTTGTTCAAGAATTCAACAAACTTTTTATGTACTAAAACCAAAATCCATTATGTATAAATCCTGTGGTATATTTTCTTTCCTCTGTGTATTTTCCTTTTGATTTGGTTGCTTTATTAGTCAAAACATGACTTTATTTTTTTCTGAATAATTACTTATTTATTGTCAAAGTGATGTACAGGGGGTTACAGTTTCATATAAGGCAGTGGATACATTTCTTGTACATTTTTTCCCCTTTGAGTAATACTTTGAGGTACTCCTACACTATTTTACTGCTCAAACAACAAAACACTCAACAACAAAAAACTCAACAAAAAATCTAATCTCTAGCTTGAAGTGACAGTCCTTCCAATCTGTTTAAAAAGAAGCAGAAGCCTAGCAGGGACTTGGAAGAGAAGAAAATGCAAAAGAGCTCATGTTTAAGGTTGACTTCTATGAATTCCAGTGTTGAGAGGCTGAGAGAATTAGGAATAAGAGAACAGAATCATTTGTGTGTCTCCCCAACTTCAAGATATATTTCAGCCACAGTCTAGGAAGTGTTACTTCAGTAACCTTATTAAAAGAAAGGCACTGGGTTTTTTTGTTTTTTTTTTTTACTTCTTTGGCCATCTGGAGTAATACTTCATCAGCATTTTGACCAAACAGGTAGGCAACAGAGGGAGAGCTAAAAGAAGAGTTCACAGAAATTCTGAGAAAGACTGTTAATATACAGAAAAGCTGAACAGCAATAAGTTAGGCTGGAATCAAAGTTTATTGGGAGAGGGGGGAAAGACCCATGAATATTGGATAAACAAGAAAAAAATAGCTGGCCTCCAGCCCAGGCTAACAGTTTAGAAAAAGAAGTGAAGCTTGATCCCTTAAGCTCACACTAACAGATAAGAAGAGGAGCCACACAGATGTTTGGGCAGCAGCAACCTCTCTGGCGTGGTGAACAAGAGTAAACCCACAATTTTTTCCCTTAAGAATTATAGTCTTTGCAGAATCTGCCACACTATAAACCTTAGGGTTACTCAAGAAGTTTTATTCAACTCAACAAGGGGTTTGCTCCTCACATTTTTGTTTTTGACTATTTACTACCACACTGCAGAAGTGTTTGAGATCTTTTCCTTCTCCATCTCTGCCTCATTTCCATTCAACTGTCTACAGTTTGCCTTCCTCCAATGCATTCAATTATCACCTCTCCATTCTAATTAGCTTCCAAGCTGCCTATATTGTCACCCCCACTTTTGTGATATTGGCTCCATATATTTTGATCTCCTAATTGGCTTTTGATGCATCCAATTTTGCAAACTGTCACCAAATACTTATTTTTTTTTTACTCTTTTATATCTTTCTAGGGCTGCTTTACAATTTTTTTAAAGCATGTCCTTTTTCAAATCTGGTTTCAAATTCAATATAGTCCAAATCTGCTCTTGCTGGCAATCTATTCAATTTTGTTTAAATTTTTTGTTCACTTAATGAGTTGCTTCTTAGTGGTGACCATGCACTGTCTACCTCCAGATCAATATTTTTAAAGCATTTAAAATTTTTTCACTTGATTTTTTTCCTATACTTTATAAACAATTACTATAATTTTATACTGAGGCTAGGAAAATGCTCCTTTGCAAATTACATTTGTGAGAGTTTGTAATATCTTGAAGACTGTAGGAGTCAGACATCTGAAAAGTGTGATTTCTTGACAGACTGTTTATGTACTAATGTGTAAAATTTCCCAAAAATCTGCTCTGCCATTTCTGTTGCCCGTGGGGTTGAGAAATCCAACAGCTCCTTATGGTGGTAGTTGTTGAATTATGTCGTGTTGCTTGTCTGCTCCCACTTGACTGTCACTCAGCAAAATAGTCCATCAAAGTTTAGAAAAATGCAAAAATAGTTTTGTTTTTTTTTACGATTTTTATAATGTTTTAAAGTTAAATTACTTCTGCTGGTTCATTGCACATAGCAAGGATTTATATCGACACATTTCAGTGTTTAAATAAAAAGTAAATATAGTAGTAAAAAGTGAGGAATAAATATGAAAATGCCAAAACGCTTAAAGCTTTACAATCATGATAATAGTTGCTACAGCTTTGGTTTGTTATGGTTTTCATTGTGCTTAACTACCCCAATCCCAAATTTAAGGGCCTGATTAAAATGAAATGAGTGATTCTGCTTGAAGGTGCCATTAGAAGGAATTGCTTCTAGCTCACTTTCATGAAGAGCATTAGCAGCTCAAGTGTTATGTGAATCTTTTGGAAATCAGCAAGTTTGAGTAAACAATAAATAGGTAACTTTGCTCCTTGTGGAATTAGCTCAGTCAGGCTGCTTAAGTATTCTATACCTTGCTTGTCTCCTCTGTAAAACAGAAAGGATTACAGAAAGAATATTTAACTCAGATTGGAACAAAAATTTGATGAACTAATACATACCATTTGCCACATAGGAAAAATCTAGTAAATGCTAGTTTTATTTATTCATGGACTGAGTGAGTGGATAAACCTTAAGTAAGAAAACTATAAATTGTGTTTAGAGCATTGTAAGAAGAGCTATGTTAAACTTTTTCAGTGTTTATGGTAATCTTAAACTTTTAAATATAAGTCTATTTCTGGACCTAGGATGTGAGTACTGTGTGAAAGACTGGAGTTGCAGTACAATTAGTGCATCAAATACACCGGAAAGATTTAGTCGAGTTCACATTGTGACAAGATATCTTGATTGTAGATGGAGAAAATAGACAAGGAACTGGTCATGTAGTGGTCCAAGGTGACTTGATAATCCTTAGGTGAAGCTGGTCAAGAATGGAAGAAAAAGAAAGAAGCATATGGTCCCAAGCTGTATCGCAACAGACCAAATTGAGTGATTCTGATGATAGACTTAATCTATCTATTATGTCATATATATGACAAATAACCCACAATTAATGAGAAATTTACTCCTGAATCATTTTATAGTTTAGGAAGAAGTTGCAAACTTTATTCTTCTAAAAATACAAAATACTTATTTTATTTATTGAGTGTCCAATTGATAAATGTTATCCCTGTTGTCTTAATTCCAAGAACCATGAAACACATTGTATCACTTCTGTTACAAAGAAGGAAATTAACACACTCACAGTTTAAGTAGCTTTCCCAAAGTTACATAACTGACAAATGGCAGAGGCAATTCCTAATGTCAATATGCTCTACCACTTCTATTTCTTAATATTTTAATCTTGTAATGACCAGAAGTTGGTGCTGTGGTGAGTTGATAAGCCTTTTGTGGTGTATAAAATTTTTTTGGGATTAATAACCTATGTGTACCTCAAGGAACTAACACATATATTCCTGTGTCAGATTAGCATTTACACTTCTACTACCCTTAGTTTTCTACTAGTGTTTAAGTAGACGTATGTAGAAAGATTTGGAGTTATAGCATAACCTTCAAGGGCCTTAGTGGTAGATTCTTCTGGAAGATCTATTATTCTAAAGTATTAGAGCTTTAATCTCAACTCAAAAGAGATGTAGAATATCCTTATTCACTTCAGGGGGGGAAAAACTAGATTGAAGGAAGGGGAGAGAAACAAAGAGAGGCTGCTACAGGAAATGGTTATACAGTCTTGCCTGAAGCATGCACTAGAAGAAAACTTGAACACATATGAAATTTCTGGACCATTAACACCACAGACCTCCCAGTGTGCGGACCCACACTGGAGGGAGGGTGGTTTCTCAGATATGTGGAAGAAAGGAACCCCAAAATCACTAATACAAAGTAATAGGAACTAATAGAAAGTGGAATCTGTAGGAGCTAATGCAAGGATAGCCCTCTCATAAGTACAGTCATACACAGCCACTGTCATATGAAGAAGCTACAACTGTTCTCAAAGCAGTTTAGAAGGAAGAATTTCTGGGAGTACACCAACAGCTTGCCTTGTTTTTAGATGGTCTCCTGGAAAGAAAAGACACAGTTTCTGGCTGAAGAGGCAGGATCTAATCTTCAGAACTCTTGTGAAATGAATACATTGGTAGGGAAAATGTTAATAAGCCATAAAGGATACTTAGGATCAATAGGACTAGACTGATGGTGTATTTTTTAACCATGGAAGTAACAACAAACACTTAATCGCTCAAATCAACACACTTTATTGGCATTCAGTTCTCTAGAATAGAGGAACAATCTTGAATCTTACTAGCTGCATTCGCCAGAATTTTCATCACTAGGACAGAATAACTGAGAACCCTAATTAAGGGTGGAAAGTTATATTGGAGGACTCATACATCCTATGTCAGGTGGATGTTGTAGACCAGAACCATTTACATCATGACAGCCAGGAAGCAGAGAAAAAGTAAGTGAGAAAAGCCTAGGACAAGGTATTGCTCCCAAGGATATGCCTCCTGTAACCTACTTCTCCAGTGAAGCCTGGCCACTTCAAGTTGCTAGAGTCTTCCAAAATAGCATTGAATTTGACAACCAATCCTTCAACACTTATCAGAGACATATCATATTCAAGCCATTAAACTCTGCTCCTGAAATCCAATGTTCCACATACACATTTAATTAATTTTAGGAAGTTCTTTTTTTGTTTTTGTGTTTTTTTTAATTGTCACACTGATATACAGAGCGGTTACAGTTTCATACTTTAGGCATTGGATACATTTCTTGTACTGTTTGTTACCTTCTCCCTCATTCCCCACTCCCCCTCCCCCTTTCCCTTTTACCCCATGAGTTGTTCAGTAGATTTACACTAGAACAGTTTTGCAAGTATTGCTTTTGTAATCGTTTGTCTTTTTTACCCCATGTCTCTCGATTTAGGTATTCCCTTACAGTTTCCTAGTTCTAATAGCTGTAAACACGGTTTCCACTGTACTCATATAAGATACAGTGATAGTGAAGGTACACCACAGGAAGGGCATACAAGAGGATCATCAATAATAGAAGCCACGGTTTCACATCGCAAGTTGAAAGTAATTACAACAGTGATATAACACTCGTTTCCATAACATGGAGCTCATTTCACCTAGCATAATCTTAACAATTCCGGCTTTGTTCAAAAGCCTGAGTTCACTGCTTTGCCTGAGTCTCAAAACAAACTCTCAACCGTGAGTCCCTGTTTTTTAAAAAAAAATAACATACATACATGATTTATGTATATAAATGTTAAAAACTCCCAGGACAAAATATGGCCCACAGTCACCATTTAAATTCCAAAATGGAAGAATATGGCATAGAATGACTCACACCCAGCAAGCATTAAATCCTGTATCCAACATGTGGAGCATCTGCGCATGATGGGAGCTGAAAGGGTTTAGTCATCGTAGCCCATGAGCACCTTGCCAGTGGTTGTCTGGCAACTAGTTTAGGTATGTTCTGCTCACTGTTTGTCGTTCTCTTCAGCAGATGTTCCGCATTCCTGGAATCTCTAAATTCTTAAGGTCTCCATTGTACCCTCATATTCATACTCAAAGCTGCACGGATTGCCTTCTCAGAGGCTGCCTGCAAGGATCCGGATCCCACCAAACATTCCTTCCTAGTCTTCATTTCAAGTGTAACTGGAGGCCTCCACAAATCTATCACCCTTGCATCTTGCATGACTGAAAACACCAGCATCATGTGGAATCATCTCTTGTGATTGACTTACTGGGACTCTAGGACCCTGGCTGCAATCTCTGAGTTCCTGGGTGGCTAGGGATCCTATTGAATACTGTGAGACAACTCCAGAAGCATCCCTGTATGCTCACCCTCAGCATTATACAGTCCTTTCTGACCAATTCACAAACTGTTTTTGCTCCCAATTATCACCACAACCTGCCTGAAAACAATGAAGGAGAAGTACACCATAGCCTGAGTGCTGAATTGCCTTAAAATTTCTTCTGTGAGATTAATCACTTTTGAAGTTAACCCCCTTCCAAGTCTCAGGGAAAAGACAAAATATAGCTATGTTCCTCACCACCACACAGCATAAACTTCCTGTATCCTGGTTTCCAAATAGAATCTGAGAATTTATGAGTTTACAATCTTTGCTATCTGTATTCCTATCAGTATTCTAGCTTCTACACAGTATGCTTTATTGACAGTATTCTCAGCTTTCTCTAGCACGCTTTCCTAAACGTTTTCAAATCAGTTCCACAAACCATTTTCCTAGGCTTATGATCACATTTAGTTACAGTAATGACTTTAGTAATTTTCTGTGTTAGACTGTTTATTGCTGTGACAGAACACCTGAGAAAGCAAATTCAGTGAGGAAAGATTTATTTTGGTTCCCAGACGTTTCTATCCATCATGATAAGAAAGGTGACAGAATAGAGTAATTCACTATGTGGTGATTTTAGGAAACAGAGAAAGTCTGAGAAATAGAAGCCCAAGGGATATATGAGATACAGCCCAAGGGATATGGCTCCACTTGACTACCTCTAGTTATGCCCAGCTTTCTAAAGTTCCCAAACAGCACCAGTATTTGAGGGCCAACCATTCAACAATGAGCCTGTAGAGGAAATTTCGTATTTAAACTATAAAACTGTCAGAAGTTGAAGGTTCAACAGAGCTGTGGTCTTTCAGGAAGCTTCCTTTTCTTTTCCTAGAGATCTCCTCTCTTAGCACCCTTTCTTCATCTCCAAAGTCAACAACAATATGGGCAAACTATTCTCACATCATGCCACTATGATCTTCTCTGTAGTCACGTCTCTCCGACTTAGACTCTCTATTATTCTTCTTTCACAAAAGATTCATATGAATTTTACTAATTACATTGGGATATCCATAGAGTCCAGGATGATTTCCTTGTTTAAACCTATTGGCTAGCAACCTTAATTTATCTAAAGTGTTCATTCCTTTTTGCCACTTAGCCCATCTCATTCACAGGTTCTGAGAATTAGATTGTGGGTAATCACTTTGTCTTCCACATTGGTCTTATGATGTGGATCTCATTGAAAAAAGAAGAAATTTCCCCAAAGAAAAATAGTAAAGCCATCAGAAATTCTGAACATTACAGGCATTCCATTCCATTTCTACATAATGACCTGGGGTAGCAAGTTTTAGCAATACAAAGTTATGCAGAATTGTTATTAGTGAATCTGTAGTGAAAGAGAGGGAATGGCCTCCAGTCACAGGATCTTATAAAAGGTACATTATGTCAGAGGTGACAAGGGTTGTGCAGATATGTGTGGTCAAATTAAGGGAGAGTGAATCACTCTGAAAAGGTTTCTCTGAGGAAGTGTTGACTGACCAGATTAACAGGAGTGTTGGTTGAAGAGAAAGCAAGGGAGATGTAGAGCAGCAATAGCCATAGTTAAGACAGGACAAACAGAAGAGATCACAATGCTGAAGTACCTTGTATAAGATGCAGTTGGAGAGAATGTAGGACCAAACTGTTTGACACCAATATCCATATTCACTGCTTGTGTGTATAATTAAACAGGGACCCCAAACGAAATATATGCATTTGATTTATCCCCTGCCCTTTCTTTATTTTGAAAAAAAAATATTACCCTTGGCATAGTTTGGAGAATGAATTGAAAAGGGTGTATGCTTGCATTTTAACTGATAATGTGTTCAAAATGATTAATGAAGAATTTATAATTGGCATGGTGACTTCAAAGAATCTCCCAGGTTCATAGAGTAATGAGGAATAATCAAGAAAGGAGTTTTCTTTCAGAGTATAAATGCTTCAAGTAGTTTCAGGCAAAAATAATCATTATAGTAATCGTAGTCATCACTTTGTGGAGAGCTTTCCTTTTTCTTCCCAGCTCTGAAAGTCAGCGATCATAATGCATATTTCACTAATGGGAAAACAAGGCTCAGAGAAATTTAACATACTGTGGCAGCTTAGAGCAAGATGGATCGTTTTCCCCAAGTGACACCAAAGATCCTTTACCTTGTGCTGGGCTACTTCCCATTGGCCTCTTAAATATTTTCAATCAGACTGAAACTGTGGAGCAGTCAGAGTGCACTTGGTTGCCACACCCTGAACTGGGAAGTGGTTGTCTGTGATGTCATTGCACTGGGGGCTCTGACTTCTTAACTTCCTTCTTACTAGAACTCTGTCTCATGCTTCTCCCTTGTCGGATACAATGCTGGTCATGGCCAGGTTTGCATGTAGAGCTTCTAAATGATCTTGGAGCAATTCTCCTCTTATCCCCGCAGCTTTATTATTATGTTTTGCATTTTTGTTTAAACTGATTACTTCCCAGGTTTGTTCTCAGACCTGCTGAGTGAACATGTTTCCGATTACCTCCCCCCCAGATTGATTAGCTGCACTTTTCTAAATGGAATCTAATTTTCCTCTTTTCTCCCTGTATTTGTAATCTCATTAGATCCATTTGTATTAATTCTTCGTCTCCTGGTGTGTGCAACAGCTTCCAAATTTGTAACATCTGCAAATTTTATTAGCATGCTGTGTGCTCTGTCTTTCAGATCATTAATGCTAACCATCAATAATCCAGATGTTAGGGAAGACAAGAGCTTCATGCCAACCCCTGTGGCCCTCCACAAGAGATCGCTCCACGCCATGTGAGTTGCCATTTATCATCACCTATTATTTATGACCATTCTGTTTAGCTCTCATTTATGGAATCACCTTTTCCTCCAAGTCTAATGGCTATTAGAAAGCAGAATTTCAAAGTTAAACCACATATTCTTAGGGCAAAACTAAAGGTTTTGCTTCATGTGTAGAAATAATAATGTTTGGCAATCTTTGAAAACTGCATATTAAATGTATGTAGCATCTTCTTTTTCTTATTTGATGTTTTAATATCATTAAATAGTTGTACAAAAGTATTTCAACTCAACATATCAATTTCTGAGTCCAATGCACCATGACTAATATTATCCCTTCCATCGTTCTTCCTATTTTCTTACTCCTAAACTTTATTCTTACTATTATGAGTTATTTATTTACTTATTTTGTTCAAAGGTATTTTAATTGTGAAAATAAAATTGATGTTAGTTGAGTACCAGCCAATACTGATATTCATTGAGCATCAACCTCATTTTTGTCTTGAGTTCTCTGAATCTAGATAAAGAACACAAATTTGGAGAAACTATACCTACTAGCAAGTTTTGCCTTTATTGTTTTCGTATTCATTTTCTTTTTTAAATCTCTCTGTTCACAATCTTAAAAATTAGAACACTGTATTAGTATAGATATTAAAGGTTTGGCCTCATACCTGTGACATTGCTCACTGTATAAGATCTACAATTTTGCTCTGTAGGAAAACTTGCTTCTTAAAAATCATATTCTATATCATCTCTCTCTGTTTCTGTATCTCTCTCTCATTCTATCCCCATTCTCTTAATTTTTCCATTTTATCCAGTTTCTTGAATTGATCATTTTTTGTTTAATTTTGCTTGATTCTGATGCCTAAAGAAACCCACTGATTACATTCATATTCATAAAAGTGCCATGTTTTGAAAGTGCTTTACTCATAATTCATTAAGATTTTTATAACACTTTTTCATATTGGAAGAAACATTTAACAAATTTAAAATTGCAGGCAGTAATCAGAACAAACTATTAATGCATTACTAATGATGGTACTTTATATGCAAATAGTTCCATTCTTCAAATGTAACTTCACATATTTTAATTCATTCCTATATTAGATATTGAGGTAGACTACCTATAATGGCAGCTAATTCTGCTTTAAATGAGAGGAAAATTGAATAAAATCAGCTTATTTGTCCAAAGCTTTGCCAATGTGACATTTAAGAGAAAGCTGGAGTTTTATAATTACATGTGTTCATCAGTTAAGGTTAACAACTAAAGCATACTATAACAGAAACTATTTCTAACTGATATTCTCTAGCTGTTGACTAGCAACAAATAAACACACAGGCAAGTAAAGGACCAAAGTCTATATAATTTACAATACAGGTAGGAGAAACATCATTAAAAAGTGCTTTTTCAGATCTAGGTTGAGTTTTTTACTTTGAAAAATAGTTAACATCAGCATGTATGCCCAAAGACTTAGGTAAGGGCATAAATTCTTTCTAATTTCTTACTCTTTCATCTTTCCTGAAAAGGTTTGGCATGGACAGTCATAGTTGCTGTTCTTTTCTGACACATCTGCACGCCACATACAAGAAAAATGAAATGTTAAGAAGGCGAAAGAAGGGTAGCAGAGGACTAGAAACTCCTGCACAGTACACAGCAACCACTCACAGTCCCAGTGACACATCTGCAGGACTTACTTCACACTCACAGTATAAATGTGAATGTCACTCCTCTGAACTAATGTTCTGAAAAACGAAGAGCTCAAGCACTAGGCAGTACGTTATTCTGATTGCATACCATCTGGGTTGGCTTTCTTATCCTTTCCAATGAAGACCCTAGAGAAAGCCCTTTGTAGAAACCTGTGACAAAGTCAATGTGGCTCAAATTGTGTAGGAAAAAACACATAAGTTACATCTCCCTCTTTACAAGAAGCATCTAGAAAGGTATTAAACTTGTTTCCAACTCTTCAAAGGTGTAGGATACTGAATTATGCAGAGCTTAGGGAACTTGGGGCTGAGTTTACTGTCAATGACCAGCTCTGAGGACTTATGAAAGTTATTTAACCTCTATGAGTCTTTGTTTTACTTTCTATAAAGTGTAATAACAGATAATAATGTCCATTTTTAAAGAATTATTTAGGATTTTGAGTAGATGATGTATGTAGAGTTTGGCACAAAGTAAATGCAAAATTAATGCAAGGAATGGCAACAATATTTTCATTGTTCTCCATTCTAGGTCCAGGGGGGAGGGATTCTATGACTCACATTTGCAGCTCTAGTAACAGAGAAGTAAGTAATCAGTGAGATGACCCTTACTTGATAAGGTTTAACTTAAATTGAAGAATGCTTATAAGAGAATGTTTAGTGTGTACCAACTCCAGCCCACAATGAAATGCAGCCCTAGATAAAACAAAGCCTAAAAACCTTGAGGAAAGTGAAAAAAATCATCAATTTAATGGCTAAATCTCCAGAACTGTTAGGCTCTCTTATGATAATCAAGATTTGACAGCCCTGTCCAGTAAGAAACATCTGATCTAAATGTGGTGAAATTCCAGGTTCACTAAATGTCTAAGAGACAAAAATTATGTAATGTCATTCTTTCTGATAGAAGCATAGAATTCCATTGTGTTTAGAACGACATCACCTTATTCATAAGGAAATGGAAAGATTTGGAAAAAATAAAACTAAGTGAACTGAGCCAAACCCAAAGAAACATAGACTCAACAGTTTCCTTCATTGGTAATAATAAGTATATGTCTAGGATATTCCTAACAGATGATCACAATAGCTCAATAGCTATGATCATATAAGATGATGCTAAGCAAAATGAACTCCAAGATATGGAAACAAGTGGTTTATCATTGTTGTTGTTTTTTTTTAAACCCCTATGTGAAATCATTTCTTTTGCTTTTCTTTGCTATGGTTTAGCCACTGTTGTCACTGTATTTGATTTTAGTACCCTAGGTATTGTATATATGTTAGTCTGAATTAGAAAAGGGAAGGAGAACATCAAAATGGTCAGACAAAGGGTAAAAGCAATGCAACCAATGCAACAGCAATATTTACAGGACAATATGTTGTAAACTAACTACACAACTCATGGAGTGGGGGGCTGGGGAGGAGGGAAGGTGGGAGAAAAACGAGGCAGAAGGTAAAAAGTTGGACAAGAAATGTACTAACTACCTTATGTATGTAGCTGTAAGCCCTCTGTATATCATCTTGACAATAAAAATTTAAAAATTACAGCAAGTTCATTAGAAGGTGACTAGTCGATGAGTAGAATGCAAATTCATTTCTTATGTTTTAAAGATGTACTCTGTGGAATTAGAAGCATATTATTAGATATGAATCTAAAAAAGAATAATAATATTTTATCTATTGCCTGAAATCCTCCAAAACAGCAACACATGACCCATCATACACAAATTGATATCTTAAGGAAACAAAACCTCCTTGGGTCTTTGTGAGCAATGAGAAGATGTGAGGTTGACTGGGCACTTGTCAGTCATCTATATCAGACTGTAAGACATTAAAGATTAGAATAGGGTTTTATTTGAGTTACTAGAATTTTAGCACAGTCTCCTATGTTGCAGGTGTTGGATTACTGTTTAATGGTGTAAATTCCTATACAGAAAGACAAGCAATAATGACTATTTTTTTAATGACAATGAAGTGACCATTCTCTAAATTAAAGGCTTCTTACTGAATTTCTGACACTACAGAAGGTGAGTTTCATTGAGGGTTTATGAATCTCACTTTGAGTTAGTATAATTTCAGTATGCTGTACAGAGCCACTTACATTCGAGAGTTTTTTTTTCCCCTAAAACCTATTGCAATCTGTTTTTTTGCTTTTTGTTTTTTTTTCTTTTTTTGGCCAGTCCTAGGCTGTGAACTCAGGGCCTGAGCACTGTCCCTGGCTGCTTTTTTTTTGCTCAAGGCTAGCACTCTGCCACTTGAGCCACAGCGCCACTTCTGGCCATTTTCTGTATATGTGGTGCTGAGGAATCGAACCCAGGGCCTCATGTATACGAGGCAAGCACTCTTGCCACTAGGCCATATTCCCAGCCCCGCAATCTGTTTTTTAATGAAGTTTTTTCCCAGTGCTGATTTCTCTCTCGGTGTGTGTGTGTGTGTGTGTGTGTGTGTGTGTGTGTGTGTGTGTGTGTGTGTGTGTAGCTCGTGGATTATAGTCACCTCAAAATATATTATAAATGGATCTTTCTTGTTTCCTAATTGTTTCATATGTCTTGTCTCATTCATTCATTCATTATTTTATCACATAACACTCAATCAAATAGCCTGAAGTGCCTGGAATAAATTTGTGGAGAAATCAACCAAGAAAATTTCAGATGCAAGGTCAGGAACTTGTGTGTGTGTGTGTGTGTGTGTGTGTGTGTGTGTGTGTGTGTATGTGTGTGTGTGTTGCAATCAATTTTATTGGATTGAATCATATCATTAATGGAGAGAGTATGTACCAAAGAACAGGGGAAGGGCTCCAGAGAGGACAGTTCTCTTCCATACCCATTGCTCATTTTCAGGACTATACTTGGCACCATACCTTGAAAGTAAAAGGCCTTGGGACCTGTTCTCATCTCATCTGAGACTCATTAGCCTGCATGTCCTGAATAATTGTAATTGGCTGCAGGTCTTTCAAGGGTGTAGGCTTTATCCTAATTGGACTTTGGAGGAAGAGGGCTAAACCTAGTGATTCACATACAGCCAAATAGAATGAGACAACCTAGATTATTGTGTCATTTCTTCTATATTTCTGACCAATGTGTATAGTTGGTATTTATTTTATAGTAGTGTCAATATACAGTTTAAATTCTCATGTAACTTTTAGCAAACCAGAAAATCTGAAATTGATGTAATTAAAAATATATACTTAATCACAGAGTTTAAATATGTATAACGGAGGCATTCCTACAAAATCAGGGTTTTCACACTTTTGTGCCTAACATGAAATACATAAACTATTACAAGGGGCCATCCTAACAAATGGATATAAAGCAAAAAGCAGTGTTTCATAGTGATTTAATTGCTGTGTTCTTAGTTAAACACTAAATCTCAACAGAAAGTACTAGGAAATATCACAATAAGGAAAGATGAAGTATTTAAGAATACTCTGAACAGAAAAATCTTGAGAGTGAACAATAACCAGTTTTTTGATGTTTGGTTCTAGTACTAAGCAGTATCCAGAGGTGTGTTGTGGCATCAAGACTCTTACATAACAATGCAACAATTCGCTAAGGCTAAGTATCAAGTATGGAGAAAAGCTTCATTCCAGACTTATAGTAAAGAGTGAACCAGAAAATGAAAAAGGAATTATTTTCCAAAAGTATTTAGATAACAAAAGCAATGCAATTAATAAGGATACTTTTACAAGATTAAAAAGTGAATCCTTCCATTTATAAGTTATTGAGCCCACTTTTACATCAACTCTACACAAACTTACAAAGAAAACAGCTAGAAGCAATGAATGTGCTAATTCAAACTCTGGCAAAATTGAATTCGGTAAAATGAGTCACAATTTAAAAGTTCCAGCGGGGCTGGGGATATAGCCTAGTGGCAAGAGTGCCTGCCTCGGATACACGAGGCACTAGGTTCGATTCCCCAGCACCACATATACAGAAAAAACGGCCAGAAGCGGCGCTGTGGCTCACGTGGCAGAGTGCTAGCCTTGAGCGGGAAGAAGCCAGGGATAGTGCTCAGGCCCTGAGTCCAAGGCCCAGGACTGGCCAAAAAAATAAAAAAAAAAGTTCCAGGGAATTTTTAACCTATAAAAGCCTCTTTTATAAACCTCTTTCAAAATATGTATTTATTATTATTAAGTAGTTGTATAAAGGAGTTGCCTCTTAATGAATATAATTACTGCTGCTTTGCTATTCCTTGCAGTGTTCCAATCTGGGCACTGAAATGCACACATGCAAATAGCTATCAGATGACCATATGAATGTAATTGCTCCTAATTTTTGTTTTGAGCTTCTTTTTGTGACCATGTCAGAGCCACTTTTACATCTATATTCAAGAATAACCAGACAGTGCTTGTGGTTACTTTTGAGGACATAATATTCCCCATTACTATTATATACTGTATACATCAAACATTATTTCTAGACATACTACCCCAAAATCAAGCAACTCTCTGTGGCTGCACTATGTAAAAAATAGATATATGGCTCTGACACACATTCATGCTACACTTATCTCAAAACAAAAACTAAAAAGTACTATAACAGGTGTGACATTCCATAACTACTACCTAACTGAATTATTACAAGCATTTCATAAGATGTTACTAAAGCAAACCTTTTTTTGGATAATGTTCATAATAGAGAAGTTTAATAGTGTTAGCTCCTACTATTCATTTCTCATGGTAGTATACCTTGTCACTACAAAGTCATTAATAACCACAAACATTTTAATTTTGATTTTGATCACTTTATAAATTAGGATCAGTTTTAACTTACACATTTATGTGCATATAAGCACAAGCAACACATAAATCTTAAACTATGAAATTATTACTCACTCTGTAATGTTTCACAGTTTTGTGTTCCTATCCTTGAATTAGGTAAGGAGAACCTTTTATTTCAGACAAAATGTTAAATTTATGAGCTGAATTCACTGAGTTGATTTGATTTCTAACCCAGCTGATCATAAAAAACTAGCATTTTCCAAGAAAACAGAATATTTGAGGAAAGAGTTATTCTGTATCACCACAGTATTTTACATTTTAATATTGACAGCAAAAACAAAACAACACAAAAGTAGCACAATTACTAATCATGATTTTACAGTTTGAAAATTATACAAATCATACAAAATGAACAAGAATGGAGAACTCTTGGATGTGTTCCTTTTATTTCCTTTTCATAAGGATTTCTTTGAATTTTCAAGGTTTTCTTCTATTTGTATACCCTGCCTATTCTTTTCTTCATTTTTAACTCACATGTGAAGAATTTCAGGACAATTTTCTGTCTTCAAATAATGTTAAGATGTTTTCTACAAAACTATTTTTTTTCTGTAAGAATAAAGATCCAAATACTTAGGACCACTGGGAATTTATAGGGTGCGTGAGCATGCAGGAGTGTTTGTATTGAGGATATTTCTGCACAAAATGAGTGGCCCATCTGCTTCTGGGAAAATAGTTGAATTCTATTTCTTCTATTATTTTATTCTATTTCTTTTATTTCTATTTCTTTTCCTTCTTAAATATTTTTATAGTTCTATATTCCATAGTTCTGACTGCACTGAATCCAGAATATTAATTTTAAAAAAATGAAAGTAAAGCAGGAAGTTGACTATTACTGATTGGTAGATAGTAAGAGGGCAGCTAAGCTGAGGCTGTGGCCTCATTCGCAGTGGGGAACCTCTCCTTAGTACTCCAACCTTAACCTTAATATTCTGGATCACTCTCTCCTCTCTAAGACTCTGGAATCAGTCCTGTCTCTAGTCTGGGGCATAATCATAAGGAGCTCTAGATAGTACTGTGATTCAAGATTGAGTAGGACTGGGCACTTCTTCTAATTCATGCTCTGTTCTCTGGAAATATTTGGTTTTGCTTTCCTTTTGGTCTTTAGATATCTTAAGTCCTCCTTAAGCTTCTGCTCTGGCAGTTTCCTACACTCTAGAACTTTAATGTTTTCTCTCCTTCCTTTACTCTTCTCTGGTTTGCTTTGTTTGTTTGTTTGTGTTTTGTTTGTTTAGGCTGGCATATCATTTGAGAAATAAGTCTTGTCTATTACTTCTCTAGTCACTCATCCTGACTCTATCCCACTTTTGATAATGGTTTTCTGTGTGCTCTTTCTTCCAGTTGTTGAATATCTGTTTGTCTATATCCTCTATCATTTTCATTTAATTATACTTTCTAGTAGGCATCTTTTTTCTCACAATGGTGCCTTTTTATTGTTTTACTATATTTTGTGTCTAACCTTTGAATTTATATCTCTTGTGTGCTTGCTCTATGCTAAAAGCTTAACTTACTTGAACATTCAGAACCCTCAGTTTTGAAACGGTTTGTTCTCCACAATTCCTTACTGTTAATTATAACACTACCAAGAAAAAGCAGAAACTTCTTTTTTCAAATGATACTGGCAATGTATCATTATATATTTGGTGGAAAGTTTCCTCACCATTGAATCACAAGCCATGGATTAGAGAACTCTACATAGTCTTATACATATAAGACTACATAGTATAAGACTCTACATAGTATTATAAACTCTTTTGACATTTAATTTGTAATGCAACAATGTGTGTATTTTTAATTCTGGTGCATTCATATCTTACTTGAGACCTGTTTTATCATAGGTTCATTAGATGTGTCCATCTTTCAAATCCTTATGATGTTTACAGAAACTCAGAGAGATAGTATGAGAAATTGCTTCTTGAAAAATGATTGCTTTGGTAAGCTCATTCATGTATTTCAAAACATAGCAAACACTAAGTGTAAAAGCAGTTATTCTTTATTTTGTTTATCACATAAAATAGCTGATACTTTGCTGTACCTTGAAACTGAATTAATCAGAGTTGCTCAGGGATTTTCCTCAATTTTATTCTTTTTTTTTTGGGGGGGGGGGGGGACGGGGGAGCAGTCCTGGGGCTTGAACTCAGGGCCTGGAACTTTCCCTATGTCTCTCTATACTCAAATCTAGTGCTCTACCACTTGAGCCACAACACCACTTCCAGCTTTTTCTGAGTAGTTTACTGCAGATAAGAGTCTCACAGTCTTTCCCACCCTTGGCTGGCTCAGATCTCAGCCTCCTGAGTAACTATGATTATAGGCATGAGCCACCAGCACCAGGCTCTCAATTTTATTCTTGAATGCTATCTTTGGGCATTTTGCCTGCCACATTCATTGCAATGGATTAATAATCTACTATACTTAATAAGCCATAGGTTTGGAACTGTGAGATTAATATGCATAACAAGATTTAATTCTCACAAAAGTTTTGGTGTGTATGTATATGCCAGTCCTGGGACTTGAACACAAGGCTTCAGGACTTCCAGTTTTGTTTTGTTTTTGTTTGTTTTCCTCAGGGCTGGCACTCTACAACTTGAACCACATCTACACTTCTACATTCTTGCTGGTTAATTGGAGATGAGTCTCACAGATTCTTCTGACTTGGCTGACTTCAAACTGTGATCCTCAGATCTCATACAGAGTATTTTTTTGGAGTAAAAGGACTAATACTGAAGTAGGTTTTCTAGTTTGTCCCAGAAGTCAGAAAATGGGAAGAATTTCCTTGGAACTCCACATACTGCCTGGCTATTTGCTTTCATGCTGGGAACAAACCTGTTAATAGTTTTCATAAGTGTGACATTCCCATGAGGTGAAAGTAGTGTTCTCCCTTTCAGACTTCCTATGTTCTTTCCCTGTGTCTCCCTTGGAAGAAGAAATCAAGGCAATAAGGAACTCTTTCCCTGTTTCCACTCAGGAATGACTATCAACAATGTGAACAAATAGAAGTAAGTCCTGTCTAAGCCTTTTAAGACCATCCAATATGTTCTAATCAACTTTTCAAAATAAAATCATTTTAAATATACTTTTATTTTGTCTAGCCAGTTGTACAAAGGAGTTGCCATTCAACAGAGCAGTTTATGAACACAGTGCCTCTTGAGCAATGTCACCCCTCTGATTTCACACTTCCCTCATTTTTCTTACTTTTTAGGTTATATATTGAATGTTTTTGCCACTTAACAAAGCAATTTATGCATACAATGCATCTTGATCTGCATCAGCCTTCAACATCTTCATCCCTCTTCCACCCATCCCTTGCCTTATTTTTCTCAGGTCTGTGGCATATACAATGCATTCTTGCCTGCATTCTACTCATTTCTCCCATTGATTCTTCTACTCCTCTCCTATTGATCACCTCTCCCCCTTGCAAGTACCCATTTCCTAGAATTCATTTTGCTACTGTTGACTTAATCTTTCTAGAGAGTTATATTATTTGCACTCTCCATAGATTCTATTATATTTCAGTTCATTCATTTATAACCACTTGGGTGCCACCCAGTGTGCTTAATTCTAGATTTATAGGTATACATTCTAGTTCCCACTAATAAGGGAAACTATGCAGCCTGTGTTTCTCTGGGTCTAGCTTATTCCACATTTGAGACAACAACAATATCTTCAAGAATACACAGTAAGTTCTATGTGCTAAACCAAGCTTTCTTTTAATTCCTTTCTGGAAGTGAATTGGCATAACCCTTATAGCAACACTGAGAGTGGGGGTACTATTTATGCATATATGTGTGTGTGAACTATTTAACCAATGACAAGTAATGTGGCAAAAATCATACTGATGCAGATTTTCCTTCCAAAGTCCCATTGCAAATGAAAATGGGGGATATCTCTCTCTTATAATTGAGGAATTTTTATCTCTGGACTAATTCAACAGATTCTTGTTATATAACTGAATTTAGTGATCACATTGTTTATTGTAATAGTTTTTTTTTTTTACTTTATGAGACTGAGAAAGCACTTGGGCATCTGCAAAGTTGGTACAATGTGTGATTCTGTCTGTCTAAAAACAGAAGATAGAAAAGTAATCACTTCTTTGTCTGAAGCTATTGCATTGCTGGTGACCTCCATCCCTCTTCCCATCTTTTCACCTTCTATTCCCATTTCCTGCACAGGCCTTCCCTGCCCCCACCCTGAAGACCATCCCTGGTGTCCGGAAGACCTTATGAATTATCCTCAACTGGACAGATTTAAGTTCTAAGGTCCATTAATACTTTGAGTATTGGCTAATATGTTTGTCTGATCTTGCATTTGAATGCATTTTCCTACTATCGAATTCCCAAATTGTTTTAAATTCTCCATTAAGATCATTTGGGGTGTTTAAAAATGCATGACGGTGTGATGCCTCTTGATGTGAACCTGTCAGTCACTGTCGATGGCCGCAGTCGGAGGCTCAGTTGAGGAGGATCTGAGTTACTGCTGGACTTAAGTGGAGCATTACAGAATCCTCAATAGCCTGAGTGATACCTTAACATGTCTCTAATTTAATGCCTTTATCAGCTAATTCAGTTTCTTGCCTACATTATACTGTTTTTCTGCAGTGCAATGGACTGCTGACATAAATAGACAAGACAATAGATAAGACAAAATATTTCTCAGTGAAACTCTACCAGTTTGTGAAACATGCACTAAAAATAAGCCTGAATTCTGAAGTGAACCCTTTTCAAAGAGCATTTGAACCCCTTTTCAAAAGTATTCAAGGAAAAAAATAAAGAGAAATGATTGAGATAAAATTTCCAAACGGCTATTTTTCTTCAAAATAAATCCAGAATATAGTCTATTTTTGAGAAAACATCCAGAACAACTCAAAGTGAATGGAAGTGGTGGTGGTTCAGGAAAATTCAGAAGGTCTCTTCTGAAACTCAAATGATCAGCCACGCTGGGTTGCCAGCTACTTCACTCTTCTGTTTTGAATTATAACCATGGAGAACCAGACTGGACCAATCCAACAAACTGTGACATTTGTTGAATTTTCTATAAAGGGAAATAGAAATCGAGGTCTGTTTTCCTTGCACTGCAATATGAGACCAAAATCTTTCAGCACCACTTACTACTCCAAAAATAAAGCAATCTTGTTGGTAGCAATTTGGTGCTCTCACTTGCTGAGATAAGTTTACTGACGCTGGGTGTTTGGATTATATTGAGCTTTAAGGTATTTGTTTGGGAAATAATGGCTTCAATACCTTGCCTGAGTCATGGACTTGAACATGTGTGGACTGAGTGATCGTTGTTTATAACCTTGCTGCAATTGCAAAGGGCTAGTTGTAGCACTTGCTAGTTTGGTGGTCCCTTTAGACACATACATCTATTAGCTAGTAATACTGCATAGCTTAGATATCATCCAGCTAGGATACTTTCCTCATATGAGCACATTTAGTTGGAATTACTTTTAAATTTCGTGATATTTGGGAACAAAGGTAATACTGTGTAATAATGCCTTACTTTGCGCTTTTTTTCCACCCTTAAGAAATGTTCTTAGAAGTGTCTTTTCCTGATAGTAAAACTGAAGCCAGTTGACTCAGAGCTCAGAGGAATTCACTGAGGTTGAGCCCCAAAGGGCTCCATGATGCTATGCTGATACTCTGACCGACTGAGGATGCCCCCTCCCTATTGCTCTCATTTTGAAGAGAGACACTTCAGTGGTCACAATACAGCTCTCTGCTATGGGTTCAGGGTATTATACTCCACAGCAGGACTCCTTTTTATCCTGCAGGGAAATAGGCTTCCATTATAACCCTCAGCTCCCTGCAAGAACACAGTTAAGGACTGAATTAAGCTATTGCCCACAATTGCAAAAAATTGGATGCAACGTCTTTCCGTTCCTTTTGAAGATATAATGACAATACATAAGGCTTACTTGAAGTGGAACAAATGTACTCAGCAGGCTGATGGGAGCATAAATCTGTCCATGACAACTGTAATAGAGTTATGCAGGCTACTGCTTGTTAATCAAGAGTTTAAGTCTTAGGCTGAATAATCAAATTCTATTGATTTTTGTTTTTTTGAACATCAAATCGAACTTTCCTTTTCTCCCACAGAGTTGACACTGCTCATCTCCCTTTAAAAAAAAATCTCTCTTCATGTTTGCTCATCTTTAATGTAAATGTACCTTATGGATTGTTGAACTTTCTAGAGACTCCTGCTGTGTTGATTAATTGCTAATGAATGCTAATGAAGGAGTGAGGTGAATCTACACTATGATGTATTTAAGGGATGATTGATTAGATTTAGCACTGGCTGTCAGGAGAGTACTTACCGCAAGAACAACAAGTCCATAAATATGCACAGAGTGGTTGGCAATCTCCCTCTGTGACTCTCTTTGGCCTTTCCAGTCAAGTTCCTGGACTCATTTCCTTGGAGAAAAGACTAACCTTTTAGCTTTTGTAACTGAAATACATTTTCTTGTAAAAAAAAAAAAAGATAGTAATTTTGCTAATGGATTATAATAAAAAATTGATAACCAGTAGATATTTAATTGTTAAATACTTGACAGAGATTTTTTAAAAGGTAAAATGGATTCTTAGTAAGGACAGAATATATACTTGAAAACAAGAATAACAAATTAACTCTCCTTTTGAACAGGGTAGTGTTCTGTGATTGTTTAATAGATATGGTATATTCATTTCTTTAAGAATGGATGTCCACTGATCATATTCTATGACCTGAATAAATGTGGTTCTACAGGTGAATCCTGTTCTTAGTCAATTTTTTATTCCAGTAGGTAACAGCTACCAGGAGCAATAGGGATCAGCAAAGATATCCCCAAATGCAAAATTCTTTGAGGTTTCATATCCTTAAAGAAAAACAAAACTCAAGGAACAGAAAAGATATAAGTGGTGACTCTAAGAGAAGAAATCAGAAGATCTCTGAGAGAAAATATTGTTTTATAATGAAATCATGACTTGTAGGTCACCTAAGGTATGCATCCTGAACCTAGGAAAAGAAGTTCATCATGGGCAGGCTTGGCAAGTGTTCAAATCCCAAAGGCTAAGGGCTAAGGTTCTAATTCTCACCTTAGAAACCATTGGTTTCCAAAATAATGTAAGCTTATTAGTAACAGGTTCTTAACTGCTTTTACTAAAGCATCACAGATTCCGTACTTTGGCACACAATCTAACAGCAGGTTAAAAGCTGGGCATTCTTGCTTCCAATTTGCCATAGCTTTTGTCTAAGATATTCTCTCTATAGTTACTTTGCAAGCACCTTGAGTTTCAAGAAAGAGAGGACAGATTAATAACATCTTCATAACAAGGGATGGAAACTACTACTAAGAAACAGTAGAGCCTAGAACAGCCCACCCCCAAAAGATGACAATTATCTGTAATAATGAAGCTGCACTTGGAGCAGGAGGAATCTTCTCATGTCACTTGATGTCAGCAAAACTTCTGTGGAACCCAGGGGAACCAGAACTGAGATAATGACCAACCAGGCCATATCTATAACAGAGACACTTCAACTCTGTTAACCTTTGCCTTCTTCAGTCTCAAATTCTTCCTTTACTTAAATTGTAATCTCCTGTCATTACCTCAAAGAAGACTGAAGATGAACTGATGTTTGACTTTCCATGACATATCCATGCCATATAATAAACCTCTTTTTCTTCCTCCCTTACCTCATTTCTCTCTATTGGCATACAGAAGTCAGACCTCAAATAATCTTTTCCTAATAAACATCATTTTTGCTGTTTCCTGTCTTAGCTGTTTGTATTCTCTTGCTGAATATGAGGACCTAGGCATATAGCATTGGTAACTCTCCTGTAACAAACCAAAACTTGGGTCTACTTAGTGATAAAAAAAAATCTCCTTGAGTCCTCTCCTTTGCTGAAGAGAACTGAAAGAAGCAAACATGGATCCATAATTAAGAAACATTAACATTTTTGAGTTTAAATAGATTAGGATACCTCTTTCTTCTGAGTGGTTTCTGAATAAATTGAGGTAATAGAAGAAAAGCATATCAGCTAGAGACTGTATTAAGTCCTCCAATGTAGAGTGGAGAGCATGAATTTGGTCCATGGGACCAGAATGCTTCATGTTATAAGTTATCAAATACCAGATCACACACAGGTAGGACTGATGACACTTAGGCTCCTGTGTGAGGAAAGGGGAAATGCTATAACATGTTCTTGACAGGATGAACAGTCAGAGGAGAAAATTTGTTTCTTTAGGTAGCCACTTCCCAAAACAAATCTATCTATCTAGTTCACTAGGAAAAAGAAAAGAAAATCTTCTTTCCAAAAGAAAGGGGAATATGGGAGAAGAGCATTACTGTAAATTAAGACAAATATTGATATGATCTATTATGTCAGTGAAAACCTACTTTATTTTCCAAAAATGAGAGGAAAATTCTTTAAATGTTACCATGAGAAGAAGGCATCTTGCCAGTACTAAGAAGCACAGTCTCAGATACATTCTCCAATTCAGTAATACTTAAGCTCAAAATCTATTCCTAGAAGGTCCCGGAGAAGATGGCGGAGAAGCAACAGTGCCCTAGCTGAGCTCCCTCCAACAGCGCAGTTTTCCCACCCCAGAGAAACTTTTACCGCTAGATAGACAGCTCAAATAAATTCTAACAGTACAGGGATTCAGGCCAGGAAGGAAAAATCAACTTAGGTGGTCTGAAAACACAGATTTGAGTCCAGGCGGAGTCCCAACACCACGCCAGGGTTGGCGCAGGCACTGTGCTGCGCACCCTGTGCAGCTCAACGGAGACCAGGGAGAAATTCACCAGATGGCAGTGTACAGACAGATCGCAGGCTGAGCATGGACGGGCTGAAATCGCAGAGACAGCATGAGTACTCCCATGAAAGACAGTCTCACTCGCGCCCAAAGAGCAGCTCCTCCCCCAACTGTCTGAGCAAAGTGCCATCTTTGACACTGGCAAAGGGGCAGACTAGACTGGAGCTAAAGCCCGCCTGTGGAAAGCGAGGACAAAGCGGCCATCTTTGAGAAGGGCAAGAGGGACCAATTAGTGAGAGCCAGCTCTGCCCAGAAGAACGCCCCCTGCCCAGGTGGGAGGTGTGTACTGGGCCTCGGCTTGGCTAGAGGCGCCCACCCTGCCCGCCGGAATTCCAAAATTAAAAAGCAAAAGCAGCAAGCAGCTATCGGCGGCACGGAACAGCCGCACGGGAGAACAAACTTCCCTAGACAGATAAATGGTCCCGTTTAGAAGCCCAATTCCCAGCCCGAAACAGAGCTGAATTCCATACCCAGCTCTGCCCAGAAGGCTGCCCCACCCAGGAAGGAGGAAACTCCCCAAGGCAAGTGACTCTCAGCTCCGTAAACCAGGCCAGAGGCGCCCTGCCCTGCTGGGTCCGCAGGCTTTTCAAAGCCAGGTGTTAAAGGCAGTGGCCCCACAGCAGATGGGAGGAGCCACAGCCCCCGAGACCGCTCACATCCCTATCTAAGGGGAAGCCCAAGGCCTACCTGCAAGCTGTACAAACCACAGAGACCCAGGATTGCACCAACAGGGGAGAAGGTCAGAACATATCCATCCCCTGCAAACTGAAGGCACGCCAAACCAGCCAAGTGTCAGAATAGACTGCAGACCATCGCAAGGAAACCAGAGACTGTAGAAAGCCCATACAAACAAGGAAGACTTTTGTTTTGTCTCAAAAGTTTTTTAAGCTTTCATTTTTATTTTTTTCTTATATTTTCATTTCTGAAACATCATTGGTTTTTCTTTCCCATTTTCACCTGTTGGTTCCATCATTTTTCTTGTTGTTGTTTTGTTGTTGTTGTTGATCTTTTTTTTCTTTTTTTCTTTTGCTGGTTTTTTTTTGTTTGTTTGTTTTTCCTTTTTATTTTATTTTTTTCTTAAATAACTTTCCTCCATTATGTGCATCTGTCTTCTAGTATTCTCTCATTATTTCTCTATATGTACTCTTCTTCTTCAAAAATTACTTTCCCATGATTAACATCTCCACTCTTTACTGCTAACTCTCCACTGTCATTTTAACCTTGTTGTCTCTACTGATTCTACTATCCTTCACATTTCAACATCACTGAAACTAAGCCAAAACCATAACCCCCCCCCCCATACATTTTACTCTAGTTTCTTTATTACCTCTAACTTACCCTCCTGACTTACTACTAGGTCCTCCAGATCCCATTGACTCCTCATTATTGGATAAAGGGTATCCCCGCTTAATTCGAGTGAAACAAAGGGGTTCATAGAGAAAGCCAGTCCAAAAGGAACTTAATATAAGAACAAGAATTGCTCCTAGGGTAGTAACAGTAAATAAGTAACTACAGAATAAAGGACACAGGATTGGTTGTTATATAGAAATTGTATTCTTTAGGATCACCAAATCTAATTTTTTACACAGGTATAAAAGGTATGTGTATTTAATTGTGAACTTCTAATATTTACACAATAGTGCTTGGTAAGCTCTGCTTTGGGTCTTAAATGGTGCTCACAGGTACTGGTAGTCTGGCATTCCCAATCCAAATGGGCAGAAGGAACACAAGAAAGATGGCAAACAATGAAGTCTTATCCCCCACTCAAAACAAGCAGGAAGCAGAGCAGTCAATCAAAGACATAGAAGAGAACCCCCAAAATGCTCTACAAAGTCTACTGATAAACATGATAAATGAAAGTTTGAATCTCTTCAGTCAATTATTCTAGAGCGTGAGGAGGCAAAGCAAAAATTAATGGAGAATTTCATGGCCTCCACAAATAGAAAGATAAATGAACTTCAAGAGTCAAATGAAAAGATAGCTAACCAGCTTAAAGATTTGAGAGACAACACTCAAAACCAAATTAATGAAGTCAATGAAGAAAAGAATTCCATACAGGACCTAAGAAATGACATGGAAATCATCAGGAAAGACCAGTCAGAAGGAAGAGATTCGAAATCAAGTAGCTAGCCTACAGTCTCAACGAATTGAAGCAGAGGATTGAATCTCAGGAGCTGAAGGTTCCCTAGAATCTATGGAGAAAGATCAAAAATCAATACAAATCCAGTCCAATCAACAAAACAGATCGCTACAGGAGATTCAAGACACGATCAGGAAGCCCAATTTAAGAATAATAGGTATTGAGGAAAACTTGGAGAAAGAAGTTAATGGGATAGGCAACCTATTTAACAGAATACTAGCTGAGAACTTCCCAAATATCCAGAAGGAAAGGCCTATACAGATACAAGAAGCATTTAGAACCCCAAACCAACCAGACCAGAATAGACATCCCACCGACACGTTATGATCAAAACAGGATCAGTAGAGTACAAGGAAAGAATCCTTAAAGCTGTTAGGGAGAAGAAAACAATCACATATAAAGGAAAATCAATCAGAATTACCCCAGACTTCTCAGCAGAGACCATAAAAGCGAGGAGAGCCTGGAATGAGATATACCAAACCCTAAATAAAAATAACTATCAACCAAGAATACTGTACCCAGCTAAACTCTCATAGCTGAAGGTCAAATAAAAGTCTTCCATAGTAAGGAAAAACTGAAACAATATATCTCCACCAAACCAGCTTTTCAAAAAATCCTTAAAGATGTACTTTACAGGGAAAATAATCAAGATCCCAATACAGACAGAGAAATGAACCCTAAATAGTAAACATCAAATCAAGAAATGGGAAGACCCAGCTTTTAACAGGACAGTGACAATGAAAGGAACAAATGATCATCTCTCAATCCTAATGCTCAACATTAATGGACTTAATTCTCCAATCAAACGACATAGGCTCATAAGTTGGATGAAAAACCAAGATCCATCTTTCTGCTGCCTCCAAGAGACAGCTAAAGCAAACATCTTCTAGAAGTGAAAGGCTGGAATCAAATCTATCAAGCAAATGGCCCCCATAAGCAGGCTGGAGTTGCAATCCTAGTATCAGACAAAATTGACTTCAAATTAAAAAAGGTAAGAAGAGACAAAGAAGGTTACTACATACTAGTAAAGGGAATCTCTCCTACAGGAAGATATAACCATTCTAAATATCTACACACCAAATGCAGAAGCACCCAACTTCATCAAACAAACACTACTGACTCTAAAAATATTCATAGACCCAAACACATTGATAGTGGGGGACTTTAACACTCCACTATCACCTCTGGACAGATCAACACGCCAAAAACTGAACAAAGAAACCACAGAACTAAATAATTGCATAGACCAACTAGACTTAACCAACATCTACAGAATATTCCACCCAGCAACAACAGAATACACATTCTTCTCCGCAGCACATGGAACATTCTCCAAAGTAGATCACATCTTAGGGCACAAAGAAAATCTGTACAAATTCAGAAGTATCAAAACCATTCCCTGCATTCTCTCTGACCACAATGGAATAAAATTAGAGCTCCACTCAAACAGCCACCACAGAAAATCCTACAATTCATGGAGACTAAACAACACACTGTTGAACTATCAGTGGGTCATCGAAGAAATTAAAATGGAAATACAATTGTTTATGGAATTCAAGCAAGATGAGGACACAAAGTACCAGCTCCTTTGGGACACAGCAAAGGCAGTACTCAGAGGAAAATTTATATCTCTGAGTGCATACACCAACAAACTGGAGAAACAGCAACTCAATAATTTAGGGAAGCACCTTCATTTCCTTGAAAGAGAACAACAAGCCAAACCCCAAGTCAATAGATAGAAGCAAATAATTAAGATCAAATCAGAATTAAATCAATTAGAGACAAAAAAAAAACCATCGAAAGAATCAACAAAACAAAGAGTTGGTTCTTTGAAAAAATCAACAAGATAGACAGACCCCTGGCAAACATGACCAGAAAACGAAGGCAGCACACTCAAATAAACAAGATAAGAGATGAAACAGGTAATATCACCACAGAAATAACTGAAATTCAGAAAATAATAAGGGACTATTTTGCAAACCTTTACGCCAACAAATTCGAGAACTTGGAAGAAATGGATAATTTCCTAGAAAAAATTCATATTACAAAGCTCAACCATGAAGATTTAAACCTTCTAAACAGACACATATCCAGTATTGAAATAGAAATGGCAATAAATGATCTCCCATCCAAGAAAAGCCCAGGTCCAGACGGATTCACTGCAGAATTCTACAAGGTCTTCAAAACAGAAGTCACACCAATATTTCTCAAACTCTTCAATGAAATTGAAAGAGAACATTCACTACCAGACACATTCTATGAAGCCAGCATAACCCTCATCCCAAAACCAGGCAGGGACTCATCACGGAAAGAAGACTATAGACCAATTTCCCTGATGAACATAGATGCATCAATTCTCAACAAAATTCTGGCCAATCAACTTCAATTGGTCATCAAAAAAAATCATACACCACGATCAAACTGGATTCATCCCAGGGATGCAAAGTTGGTTTAATATACCCAAGTCAATTAATGTAATCCACCACATCAACCGGAGCAAGGTAAAGAACCACATGGTTTTATCTCTGGATGCGGAAAAAGCATTTGACAAAATACAGCACCCATTTATGCTAAAAGCCCTGGAAAAACTGGGATTCAAGGGAACATTCCTGAATCAAGGCAGTTTATGACAAACCAACAGCAAGTATAACTCTAAATGGTGAAAAACTAAAGCCATTCCCTTTAAAATCAGGAACAAGGCAGGGATGTCCACTCTCTCCCCTGCTCTTCAACATAGTATGAGAATTCCTAGCCAGAGCAATTAGGCAAGAAGAAAATATAAAGGGGATCCAAATAGGAAAAGATGAAGTTAAACTTTCTCTATTCGCAGATGACATGATCCTATACCTAAAGAATCCCATAGACTCTACCCCCAAAGCTACTAGAGCTGAACCAAAACTTTGGCAAAGTTGCAGGATATAAAATAAACCTTCAAAAATCAACAGCCTTTGTCTATGCTAACGACCCGAAGATGGAGGCTGAAATCAGGAAAGCAACCCTTTGCAATATCCCCCCAAAACATAAAATACCTAGGAATAACCTTAACAAAAGAAGTGAAAGACCTCTTTGATGAGAACTTTAAAAGCTTGAAAAACGAAATTAAGTCAGAACTAAGGAAATGGAAAAACCTCCCAGGCTCCTAGATTGGGAGTATTAATATAATCAAAATGGCAATATTGCCAAAGGCTATCTACAAATTCATAGCAATACCCATTAATATCCCAACACCATTTTTTGATGAAATAGAGGAAGCAATCGGGAAATTCATATGGAATAATAAAAGATCTAGAAGAGCAAAAACAATCCTAAGCAGAAAGAACAGTGCTGGGGGAATTACAATACTCAACTTCAAGTTGTATTATAAAGCTATAGTAATAAAAACAGCTTGGTATTGGCACCGGAACAGGCCTGAAGACAAATGGAACAGAACTGAAGACCCGGGAATGAACCCACAGAACTACGCCTACTTAATCTTTGATAAAGGAGCTAAAACAATACTTTGGAAGAAAGATGGCCTCTTTAATAAATGGTGCTGGCAAAGCTGGTTCAACACATGCAACAAACTAAAACTTGAACCTTATATATCACCCTGCACCAAAATCAATTCCAAATGGATTAAAGACCTCGAAATCAAAACAAACACCCTGAAAACACTAAAGGTAGGTGAAACACTTGGGCTCCTTGGCACAGGACGGAACTTCCTTAACAAAGACCCAGAAAGGCTACAAATCAAAGAAAGGTTGGACAAATGGGACTGCATCAAACTGCAGAGCTTCTGCACGGCAAAGGACATAGCTCACAAGAGAAACAGAAAGCCCACAGACTGGGAGAAGATCTTTACCGGCCATTCAACAGACAAAGGCCTCATATCTAAAATATATGCAGAACTAAAAAAATTACCTTCTTCCAAAACAAAACCACAAAGAACCAATAGCCCCCTTATCAAGTGGGCTAAAGACTTACAAAGAGACTTCTCTGATGAGGAAATGAGAATGGCCAAGAGACATATGAAAAAGTGCTCTACATCACTGGCCATAAAAGAAAAGCAAATCAAAACAACATTGAGATTTCATCTCACCCCAGTAACAATGTCATATATCAAGAAAACTAACAATAACAACTCTTGGAGGGGATGTGGCCAAAAGGGAACCCTACTTCATTGTTGGTGGGAATGTAAACTGGTTCAACCACTCTGGCAAGCAGTATGGAGATTCCTCAGAAGGCTAAATATAGAACTCCCCTATGACCCAGCAGCCCCACTTTTGGGTATCTATCCAAAAGAACACAAACGAAATCACAATAAAGCCACTAGCACAACTATCTTCATCGCAGCACAATTTGGAACCAACTCAGATGCCCCTCAGTAGACGAATGGATCAGGAAAATGTGGTACATATACACAATGGAATTTTATGCCTCTATCAGAAAGAATGACATTACCCCATTTGTAAGGAAATGGAAAGACTTGGAAAAAATTATACTAAGTGAAGTGAGCCAGACCCAAAGAAACAAGGACTCTATGGTCTCCCTTATTGGGTATAATTAGTACAGGTATAGGCAAGTCACAGCAGGGAATCACAAGAGCCCAATAGCTATGCCCTTATGGTCACATCAGATGATGCTAAGTGAAATGAACTCCATGTTATGGAGACAATTGTTATATCACAGTTGTAACTACTTTCAACGTCCCATGTGTATCTGTAGCTACTATTATTGATTAGGTTCTTGCATCACCTTCCTATGGTTGTACCTACACTATCTCTGTAAACTTATCTGAGTATATTGGAAACCATGTATACTGGTATTAGAGCTAGGAAATTGAAAGGGAATATCAAAATTGAGAGACACAGGGTAAAAAAAGAGAAACAACTACAAAAGCAATACTTGCAAAACTGTTTGGTGTAAGTGAACTGAACACCTCATGGGGGGAAAGGGAAAGGGGGAGGAGGTGGGGGGGGGTACGAGGGACGAGGTAACTAACAGTACAAGTAATGTATCCAATGCCTAACGTATGAAACTGTAACCTCTCTGTACATCAGTTTGATAATAAAAAATTTTAAAAAAACCAAAATCTATTCCTAGATACATGATACTTAAAAATGTGTAGATGTTATCTATGTAAGATCAGGGAATATCTATTTTAATTGATTAAATATTAATATAGGTATTAATATGTAGACGGGTGGTTACTTTTTCTTTTTATTGAGCGATTTTAGTCACCTGTTGTCTTATATTGACATATATTATATGACATAGTTCATATATTATATTAAGGTCTCATTAATAACTAAATTGAAATTATCCAGTGTAGAGCTCTGGCCTATTTTGACAACTATACTGTGTTAGTTTTACAATTAAATATTTCTAGCAGTTTCACCAAGGGAATATATGCATTTTTTATCACATGGGCTTAATTACAGACTCTTATTTACTCAGTTGTGTTGTTTCTAAAGATGTCCAGTAGGGCTCCCAGACACAGGTCAAACTTTCTAAGTAAAGATCCAGAAAGACAAAAAAATCAAAGACAGACTGGACGTATGGGGTGGAAAGTTTCTGCATGGCAAAGGACATAGTTAACAAGCTAAATGGAAAGCCCAAAGAATGGGAGAAGATTTTTACTAGCTATCCACTAGATGAGAGTCTAATATCCCAAAGTATACTGAGAGCTCAAAAAGTTAACCTTTCCAAATAAACCCTTAAAGAAACAACTCAATTAATAAATTGGCTAATGACTATAGAAACTTCTCAGAAGAAGAAGAATGACCTATAGAAACATGAAGAAAATTTAGACATTTCTGGCCATAAAGGAAATGCAGATCAAAACAACATTGCAATTCTACTTCACTCCAGTTAGAATGGGCATAATCAAAACAAACAAACAAAACCTAACAATTACAAATATTGGCAAAAACATGGCCAAAAGGGAACGTTGTTGGTGGAAATGTTAATTTGTTCAATCACTCTGGTAAACATTATAGTGGGTCTTCAACATAGAGCTACTCTATGACCTAGCAATTCCACTCCAGGGCATATATTCAATAGAACACAAACAAGGTCACACTAAAGCTACCAGCACAACCATGTTTATTGCAGCATTGTGTACTATAGACAAGATAGGCAATCAACCAATGGATGAATAGATAAAAAAAATGCAGTGTATATAAACAATGGAATTGCAATCATCCATCAGAAAGAATGATATTATACAACTGGAAAGGCCTGGACAAAAATTATATACCCAGAAAAACATAGGTTTCATGGTTTCCCTCATTTGTGTTAGGTGAATGTGCCTATAAATCTACAAATAAACATACTGGGTGGGAAGCAAGGGGTGACAAATGAATTAAATGATGTGGAATAGACCATGGAGAACACAGATAGTGTAATTCCTTCTTTTAATTTTTTTCTTTAGGAAGGTGAACAAAGGAGTTGCCATTCAAAAGAGCATATTATGAATATAGTGCATCCAGATCAATATTACCCCTTTTAACTTTCTCAGAAACCATGCCCATCCTACTCTTCCACTCACTTTTCTTAATTTTAGGTTATGTATCAATTTTTTTTTACCATTTAACAAAGCAACTTATGTATACAATGCACCTTGGTCTGTGTTATTCCTTTAACATTTCCCTCCTCTTCTACCCACCCCTTCCTTCAATGGATGAAATGTGATATATACAAAATGGAATTCTACCCATACATTAGAGAGAATGTCATAGAACCATTTGTAAGGAAATGGAAAGAATTGGAGAGGATTATGTTAAGCTAAGTAAGGCAGCCCCAGATAAGAAGAGGTTGCATGTTTTCCTTCATTAGTGGGAACTAGAACCTGCCTATAAATCTAGAAGTAAGAAATTCTGCCTTTTTCTTTTGTCTTTCTTCTCCATGGTTTTACCACTGATGTCACTGTAACTGATGTAGGTAACCTGGGTATTGTATATATGCTTATTGGAACTGGGGAAGGAAAGGGGAACATCAAGTGGCAAAGGGCAAAGGGCAAAGGGTGAACCAATTCAACAGCAATACTTACAAAACTATATCCTGTAAACTAACGTACAACTCAGGGGGAGGGATGTGGAGGGAATTGGGAAGGTGGGAGAAAAATGAGGGAGGGGTAACAAGTTTGAAAAGAAATGTACTCACTGACTTACATATGAAATTGTAAATCCTCTGTATATCACTTTGACAACATATAAATTAATTAAAAAATCCAGAAGTAAGTACATTGGGTGGCACCCGAACAGTTATAGATGAACTAATTTAACTATAGTAAAATCCATAGAGAATGCAAATAGTATAATTCTTTAGAAATACCAAGTCAAAGCCTAACAAAATGAGTACTAGAAAATGTACACCACCTAGGAGGGTGAGGTCAAGAGGACAGGAATAGGTGAATGAAAGGGTAAATGAGTAGAATAAAGGCAAGAATGCATTGGGTAGTGTAATTCATTTTAGAAAACAGTAAGTCAAAGAAATAAATAAGCCTAAAGAAATAAATAACAGGAAATGTGTGCAAGGGGTTAAGGTGGAATCAAGGGGGGAGGGATAGAAGAATGAAGCAGGGAGAATGAAGGCAAGAATGCATTGTAAATGGCTGGGAATATGGCCTAGTGGCAAGAGTGCTTGCCTCCTATATATGAAACCCTGAGTTTGATTCCCCAGCACCACATATATAGAAAATGGTCAGAAGTGGCGCTGTGGCTCAAGTGGCAGAGTACTAGCCTTGAGCAAAAAGAAGCCAGGGACAGTGTTCAGGCCCTGAGTCCAAGGCCCAGGACTGGCAAAAAAAAAAAAAAGAAAAAGAATTCATTATATATATCACAAAATTAAGAAATAAGGGAAGGGGTTGAATGGAAGTGAAGATGTTGAAGCCATGATACAGATCAAGATGCATTGTACACATAAAATGCTTTGTTAAAGGGTAAATAAACACACATAACCTAAAATTAAGATAAGTAAGGAAAGGCGTGGGATTGGAGGGGTAAGTGAGAATGTCAAAAGTGGTGACAATGAGCAGGAGATCAAGATGCACTATATTCATAACTGCTTTGGTAAATGACAAGTCCTTTGTACAACTAGTTAAAAATAATAAGAATATACAAAAAGGATGAAAACAGATTGTAGTACATCCAGTTTACAATATCCTTCACTTTACAGTGTTGTTTTTTTTAAAAAAAAAAAAAAAAAACCAACAAGATATAGAGTTGATTACTAGATCTGGGCTATTGTTTGACCCAGGAAGATGAAAAGACTAATCATTTGTATATTTAGATCCATTTTATAATCTGCATTCTATTCACTGTTTTTCTTTCTTTCGTGTGATGCTATTTGATGATATACACTTCATTTTTCTTTTATTTTTCTATAGTATGCCTTATTTGCTTTATTATTATTTTTATTGTTACTTTAGAGTTTCTATACAGAGGGGTATGGTTACATGAATCAGGTAATGAGTAACAGGTACATTCTTTTTTTCTTTTCTTTTCTTTTTTTTTTTTTTTTCGATCATGAGGCTTGAACTCTGGTCCTGGGCACTATCCCTGAGCTCTTCAGCCAAGGCTAGCATTCAACCATTTGAGCCACAGTGCCACTTGCAGTTTTCTGGTAGTTAACTGGAAATAAGAGTCTCATGAACTTTCCTGCCTGGGCTGGCTTTGAACTGTGATCCTCAGATCTAGGATTACAGGCTTGAGCTACTGGCACCTGACTTTCAATTCTTTTTGAACTGTGTCACCCTTTTCTTTGCTCCCTGCCAGTCTTACCCTTCCATACCCACCCACAGTTTATTTTCCAAAATGTGCATTTTATCTTTTAGCTCACTTTCTTTTTCACCCATTATGGCTGTGCCCTTACAGCATCATGGTTAGGTGGAAATGAAACTGTTTCAACATAAATATTATGATACAGACAACCATTTAGATGAAGACTTATGAATTATTGACAAAGTTGTCATTTCTTTGCATTTTTTAAGATCAGAAAGTTACAGCTTTACCCTAAGATTTTCATATGTATTACCATTTTATTTGATCAGTTGTGTATATGTATGTGGTACTTTGTCCTATCTATCACTCATTTTCTGGAGCATGTCAAGATTAGGATGGTCCTAGCCTATATATTTGGATCTTTATTCAATTGCTACCGTTTAGATTCCTCATTTTTTATATTTCTGAATATCTCCGCAAAGTTCACATGACTTCAACATCTCTCTGCTTTTGATTCTTCTTTTAAAGATGCATACCTTAAATAAAATATGTATTTAGATAACACAGGCTCCAAAATGTTTGTATAATGGTATCTATAAGTGAATGAGTTGAAATTTATTTCTCTCACTATAAGTAATCACAACTAGAGAAAATTCATTAGTGTATTACATTAGCATTTTCTTGTCATCTGTGTAGAATGGTCCCTCCACCATTTTGTCAGTGCAACTCAGAAACATCATTTATGGTGCTCCTTAAATATGTTCTTCATTCTTTGTTCTCTCTGGCACCTGATTAACTCTCTCTTATTTTCTGTCTATTTAATTGACTACCACACGTACTGAGATAGTATTACTGGCATCATATAATATTTATCCTTTTGTATTGTCTTGGGGCTTAAACTGAGGACTTGGGGGATATTCCTGAGCTTCTTTTAATCAAGGCTAATTTTCCACCATTTGAGTATTAGCAATACCATTTCTGACTTATTCTGAGTAGTTTTTTGGAGATAAGACTCATGGACTTTCCTGCCTGGGCTGATTTTGAACCATGATTCTCAGATCTCATCGTCATGAGTAGCTAGGAACACAAGCCTGTGCCACCAGCACTAAGCACACAGTATATTTTCAAAGTTAATACACTTTGTAGAATGTGTTAGGATTCCATTCTCTTCTAAGTCTGATTAAAATTCCACTATATTTAAATAGTTCATTTTATTTTTATCCACTCATTAAAAGATGCTTTTTATTGTTTTTATATTTTAGCTATTGTAAATAGTGCTGCTCTAGAGATTGGTATACAAATTCACTTAAAGCAAAACAAAAAGACCCTTTTACTCTATGGAATTCTCACCTCTCCCGGTAAGTCCCTTTTGGGTTTTCCCCATACAGAATCAGTGACTTTATCGCTTTGCATTCTTATCTAGACCTCATTTCTGACCCTTCAGCCTTTCCTCCTTCATTACCTCCCTCTGAGAAAAGCCCCTGGCGGGTTCAGAATTGGAAAGAATAGGAAGGTATATCCCACTTACATAAGGCATGAAACTTTGCTACCAGTGAAACGTGGATAACAAGTTTATTTCCTCATTATTCCACATGTCACATTCTAGGGTGTTATTGTCCCGGACTTCTCATTAGCACCTCATTACTATGGCTCCTACATATATTGTGCTTGTTTTTAAATTTCTCTGAAAAGCTTTGCTAATAAAATGTCACCATGTATATCCCCATGAACTCCTACAGCATAGCATCGGAAATGTGTCTGAAATCTCTTAGAAAATGGATAGCTCAGCAATTAGAAACCTGTACTGCTAGATGGAAAAAATAAACTGCAACTCAGGAAAAATGACCAATGAATCCACATGAAATTTATTTTCTTCCTTAGCTGCTTGTTAATCCCTAATTACCCACAGACAGGTTGGAGGACAAATTCCAGAGCTATTGCCCAGGCAGGAGGCCATTTGAATGCCCAATTCATTGTTAGTCTGTCATGATGTTTAATTTAGATAAAGTAGATCTTCAGGAAACTATTGCTTTTCTGACACACAATCAAAAGTATCCTGTCCAAAAATGACACACAAAGTCATACTGGTACCCTCATCCCTACCCTCTACTGCTCCTTTACCCATTCACCTTCCCTTTCAAAAAACAAAAGTAGGGGCTGGGGATATAGCCTAGTGGCTAGAGTGCCTGCCTCGGATACACGAGGCCCTAGGTTCGATTCCCCAGCACCACATATACAGAAAACAGCCAGAAGCGGCCCTGTGGCTCAAGTGGCAGAGTGCTAGCCTTGAGCGGGAAGAAGCCAGGGACAGTGCTCAGGCCCTGAGTCCAAGGCCCAGGACTGGCCAAAAAAAAAAAAAAAACACGAAACAAAACAAAAGTAGACCCAAAGATTTATCTGGAACTTTCTCAAGGGTCTCAGAAATAACATTGCCAGAAACTAGGTAAGAGGAGGAGCTGAATGGTGAGACATCCTAAAAAAAGAAAAAATCAATTACTACCCTCCTTTTCCTTTTACATGTAGCATAACTTGGGGAAGGAATCCTGGGTCTTACCCTGGCAGATTTTTAAATAAAATGGTGTGATAGACTTAGAAAGAAGAGCCACCCACAACTTCTAGACATCTGTATGTTTGGAGACATTTCTGCCACACTCTTCTATGAATACTGCCAAAGGCCCCTGCTGGATCCGGAAGAGCCACATACTGCAGATGGCGCTCCTCCTGTGCCTCGTCCTGGAGCTGTGGAGAGAAAAGATCAGGACTGTGGCAACACTTCCTCCTCTGCAGCCCCGCGAACTCTCTGAAAAGAAGTGCTTTTTATCACATGAGCCAGCAGCCAGTTGAGAAAGATTCTTGCCAGAGCATTATCAAAAGTGGATTGACAGAAGATCTCCTAAGCAGTTTTCACACTCCAATCTGCCACCTTTGTCTGTATGAAGGCATTTATGATTGCAGCTTTCAAGCCATTTGGCACGGTTTATCCCTTTACAAGATATAAATAGTTCATGGAGGTTCTGGGATGAAGATGAAATATATCTTATGGGTGGCAGTCTGGCAGACTGCCCCGATTTCAGGTAGATCTTGGCCTACCACAGGAACGATGACTCTGCTACATCATCTTTAACTGGAAACTGGGCAGCCTAGAGAGCAACTTTACAACTTGGTGGAAAGGAGAAGGGAGGGGAAAGATAGCAGAAGAAAACGAGGGAGGGGGTAACAATGTTCGACAAGAACTCTACTCATTTCCTTACTTTTGTAACTGTAACCCCTCTGTACATAACCTTTACAAGAAAAACTAAATAAAAATAATTATGTCCCTCGAAAGGAAAGATATATAATTTTTCTTCATGCCATGCAAAATGATCCATCACACCTTGTAAATCTACAGCTGAGATTTTAGAAGGAAGAAAACCTTGAAGTCCTTCCTCATTCCTTTTCACTTTTTGTGGTCAATTTTTCAACTTAGAAATTATTGGCTATGATTGCAATAAAATACAAATTAACAAAAGGTAAAGCTCCTAGTCTTACCAATCATTTTCATTTACTATGTGATTATTGTACAAGGCTTTTTGGAAGTCACTGTATATGGATTTTCCCATGTAAAGCCATACTAAACTCTGGGGGTATCCTGAAGAGCAGAGGGTCAAAATCTGTCCAAAAGTCACAACATGAAGCAGCAAAGTAGGGATTTAAGTAGCTGGTTTTGAATCTATGTTACATCTTCATAACCATGGAAAGAATTACTAATTAATCACATAATATTCCCATTTAAACCAAAAAGAAAAAAAAAGTAGAGTACTTGTATAAAGAAAATAAAGCAACCATAACTATGACAATAAACAATGACAGTTTTGTTTCATATATTTATAAGTGACCCAAGGTCTGGAAATTTTGATTTTTGGTCTTTCATATGTATGTTTTCTCCCACATAGCTTCTATGTCTTTTCTTTTATTATTAGGTGTTTTTTTTTTCCATTTTCTTTTGATGATACTAGGGTTTGACACTCAAGTCATGCCCTCTGGCCTGTCCTATACATTGAAAATATTTGTCTGTATTTTAGTTTTACCTTAGAAAAGTCCTCAAAAGAACCAAAGACTTTACTTTTTAATCATTTTTACCCCAAATTATTTTCATACTACACAAAAAACTTTTACTCACAGATAGAAATAATATTAGGGAAATAAATTTGTGAATTTTTAAATACTACATTATTTTTATCCTGTTTGAAATGAATCCATTTTTGCCAGTCAGTCTTGTATTATATTCATTATGTTTGAATGAATGTTCTATTTCCACAAATAAAACATAAATTGTGGAATATCTCAATTCCTCATTCCAGAGATCCAGAGAAAGATAACATGATTTGTATCCTAGAATAGAAGGCATATTGACTCCCAACAGTTATTTTTAAAAGTTCCATTTGTACATAAATATATATGTATATATATATATATGTTGATTTCTAGGTTGATTGTACTGTTATTAGTGAATGTACTTTGTATAATTTTAACTGGTTGCAATTAAAAAATCTATAATATGCCACCTAGGTCACTGTAGTTAATAGTGTTGTTCAAGCCTTTTGTATCTCTATTGATTTTCTAACTGCCTGTTTTACTAACTGCTGATAAAGGATGCTAATGTACCGACTCCATTTACATTTGTCTATTTCTCCCTTCAATATTATATGTTTTATTTCATAAATCTTGAAGTTCCACTGTGGGGTACATAAACATTTTTATTATCTTCTTGATGGTTTTTATGCTTGCTTTTTTTTTAATCTCAGGAAATCTACTTTATCTGATGTATTTATTACCACTTTGGCTCTTTGTTGTTGGTTAGTAATAGATATCAAACTTATATACTTTTTTCTGTTAGAAGCAGCTTCTCCTATACACATATGTTAAAAATGAAAGTGGCATCCAAATTGAGGAATTAAATTTATATCTTTTCATTTGTGTACTTTATTGTCTCTCTTTATTTCTAAAGAATGCCAAAGCTGGAGAGGACATCAATGCTGTGATACTGTTGAACAACTTAGAGTTTAACAAAAGAAATAACAGGAAATTTAAATGTATTGTCAGGAAGGGGGAAAGGTCAGAGGAGGGGAACAGATAAATGAAGAGAGGAAGATTGAGTGATTATGGTCATAAAATTCAATGTATATATGTAAAAATGGAATCCTGTAACTTGAAGGCGTTGAGAGAGATAGGGAAGAACAATGGAACAATGGCATTGATCAAGATGAATTGTACTCATAAACTGACATGCTGAACTGAAACTCCTCTTTACAAGTACTTTAAGATAACAACAAAAATAAAGTAATGTATATTAAAGTAATACACTTTACATATTCTTATTTGTATATACCATTAATTTATTTCTTTATTTCTTTACTTTTTTGTGTAGCTCTATCTTTCAATAAAGGAAAATTATTTTAAAATCATTGCAAGATTTTAAAGTCTTCAAAATCATTTCAATATTTATTTAATATTATTTATTTAAGACATGTCAACAATGAATTCTCGCAGTGTTGTTCATCTAATAATTAATTATGTTGCTTTTAATTTTGAAAAATATTTTCAGTGTGCAATTCATTTAAGGATTGCTTTTACTTTAGATACTTTAAAATCCTCTACGTTTTCTTTTGGCTTTCACTGTTTTGACAAGTAGACTGTGAACACTCTTATGTCTGTTTACAAATTTGTTCAAGATATCAGCCATGGATGCTTAAAGTAAAAGACAACTTGTAGCCTAAATCAAACTTACAGGATCAGGAAAAATGTACACATTTTGGAGTATATATTATATATGTGTATAATGTATATACGTGTTTATCAATACCTCCCCCCTCCCACATAAACAGACAGACACATGTACTGGCATATACCTGGTTCCTTATAACTAGCTAGACTTGTTGAAAGTTTTAGAAAAAGGTCTGCCATAAAAGTTATAAGGAAAGATACCATAGTTCCTGCTTAGGTGTATTTCTAAGTCCTGGCTAGTGTTGAATAACCAAAATTATGCATGCCAGTTCCCGAAAAGTAGGGCTGTGTTCTAGGACAGGTATCTGAAAGTTCAGGTTACCTATCATCTTGAGACGAGTGGTTGGGGAGTTCTTAAATGCAAGAATTTTATATTCAGTTATACTTTAGATGCCCTCTCTCTCTCTCTCTCTCTCTCTCTCTCTCTCTCTCTCTCTCTCTCTCTGTGTGTGTGTGTGTGTGTGTGTGTGTGTGTGTGTGTGTGTGTTTGTGTGCAGTCAAGTGAAGGAGACAACTTGATGTTCTGACCTGAATGTTCATTCAAGGAGAGTGTATAAAATCTGCTCATCCCTTTGCCTTTAAAAACAACACTCATGTCAAAGATGAAAATAGTGTGCTTGACTTACATTATGCTAATTAACAAACGCTTTGTTCTGATTTAGATAAAACACTTCCTGTCACCACCTCTGGATTTTTGATTAGTGTACAACTAACTGTCCCTAGGGTATAAAGTTAAATTAAGCACACACATATGCTTATTATTCTGAAGTATTTTTAAGTAAGTAAATGCATTGACAAGCACTCATTCTACCATTTGCCCATTTGGGGAGTAGAGAGGTATATGCAATGAAGTGAATTTTGCTAAGTGGTCTTGGGAAGAAAAGATTACTAATTTAAGAAAACTAAAATTGGACTACAATTTGTTTTTTAAAATCTAGAATGTCAAGTATGCACTCTACTACTTGAACCACACCCCCAGTCCTCTTTTTCTTTTTGTTATAATAAAGTGACACATATTTGTTTCAATAAAAATAAAATCAAGTCTATAAATGGATCCAATTGCGCTTTGCTTTCAGTGTTAGTACATGTAGCCTTGAGAGGTAAGTTCTAAAATGAAATTAGATAAGGAGGAGAAAGAATACCTGGGAATAATGGAAGAGAAGGGCCAGGAGAATATAGGGGGTCTTCACACCATTATGCAAAATTTTGATCTTCACAGGAAGTAAGATTACAGTAGAATTTCAGACTATAACACGTTGTCAAGAAAATATGAAGGAGAGGGATTGAGAGGGGAAAAAAACCTGGGAGAAAACTAGGGAAGAGGTTACACTGTTCAAAAAGTAATATACTCATTACCTGACTTACATAGTCGCAATCACTCAATATATCACATTTACAATGACCATTTTTAAAAGTTTTTCTTTGAGAAAATTCAAACCAGAAAAAGTAGAGGTACTTCCAAAAGAGGGTAGTGGGGGGGGGGAGGGTGAATATGATCAATGTACCATATCCAGATTATAAAAATGACATGATGAAACCATTACAATAAAGTATTGAAAAATAATAGGGGCTCCTCAAGCAACTCTCACTTACTGCAAGAGCCTGCCAACACTTAGAGAAAAAAAAGCTTGGTGTTCATTTCTCCTACATTCATTCTCTGTCTGCCCCAGCACCTGACAAGGGTGGGACTGGGACACAGGCAGCCATGAATTCAGCATGTGGTCATGGGATGAAGAAGATCAGTGTCACATACTCTCTTGACTCTGTTTTTGAATGTTTGAGAATTTTATTGCTTTCCTACAATCCAACCAACTGCTTGCATTATGTACTATTTGCAAGAAACTCACCAATAGAATTTTTATTTGGTGTACTTTTGTAAATGATTCATATATTTAAGTAAAATACTTCATGTATAGTTATAATGCTAATTTGAATTTAGAGATTCTCATTAAGAGGATTTAAAGAGATGATAATTACAGGCAAGTTGCTTATAATAACTGAAGGGATTTGCAGTGGATTGAAATAGGGAGGACATATGTCTTGGCTCTGTTTTTCCTTAGCAGTGTGAGTTATTAGCAGGATAGCAGACACCTCTGGAATCTGTTAGGTTCTCTTGGGAAAAGGAAGGGATTTTTTTCATGAACAATAAAATTTTGCCAGGGTTAAACAAGAAGAGACTTTACAGTATCAAAGCAGTGCTTATTAAAAATAATGAGATACAATAATGAAATCTCTTCTTTCAGGCTAAATGAATATTTCATGGTTTTAATATTTTTTATATCAGACTTGGTATGATATCTCAAGCTTGTATAAGACTTTTAGATATTCTCTCAAAGAATAATATTGACACCTCAACCTCTTCTGATCAAAATTTCACCTGCAAAGAAATACTATGTAAGTTGAAAGTTATAAATGATAAAAGATGTCTAGATCAGGCACCAATGATTCATACCTGTAATTTGAGCTACTCATGAGTCTAAGAATAGATGGATGTAGGTCAAAGACAGTCCGAGAAGAAAAGTCTATGAGATTCCATCTCCAATTAATAAGCAAAATGCCAAAATACAGATGTGGCTCAAGTGGTTAGAGTACCGAGGAGCACCAGTGGCTCACACCTGTAATACTAGCTACTCACGAGGCTGAGATCTGAGGATTGGGGTTCAAAGCCAGCCAGGCCATGAAAATCTGTGAGACTCTTATCTCCAATTAACCACCAGAAACCTGGAAGTGGTACTGTGGCTCAAGTGGCAGAGCACCAGCCTTGGGCTGAAGGGCTCAGGGACAGCCTCCAAGCCCAGAGTTCTAGTCCCACGACTGACAAAAAGAAAAAAAAAAGGTAGAATACCAACTGTTAGCAAGAAAATTGAACGAGAGTGCAAGGTTCTGAGTTCAGGTACCGAAGCACATACACACACACACACACACACACACACACACACTTCTAATAATGTTAGGTAGTTACTTTGTATGCATACTTGAGCCGTGAAAACCAAATAGGAAATAATTTTGTAAATTTGTATTTATGTGGGATTTTAGATGGAAATGATTTGCTTTTTACTATCACTTTTTACTTCCCCATTTTACATTAAAAATGATTATCAACTGATCAATTATTTCCATAAGCAGTTAGTGGGAAGAATGATAAACATGACTGAAAATACTTCTTTAAATGATTCCATGATTTGTTTATATGAGGGAATTGAAATGACCGAAAAAAAGCATAAAGATTCAGTAAGTTGATGGTTGATAACAGGCTTGAATGTTATCTTAAAAAATAACTCAGACTCTTCAGAAATAATAGAATAAATTCTATGCTCATGGCCTCCTTTGCTAGGAATCTCACATTGATTTTATTACACACAGTATCTGAGAATATGTTCTCACTGCAGTGTTTGCATTGGAGATTATTTGGAAGGTGTATATTAAAGTCAAACCCTTCTTGTAAAAAATAATTCAGATGTTTTTAAATTTATTTTGATATACATGAAAGTAAATGGGTTATGCTTATTTATGTGGAGAGATGAAATTTGGGGCATTTTTATTCACAGAAAAATTATTTTATGAAATATAATATCTCAACTGAGTTTGCTGATATATATATATGAGTATATGTATACATACATACACACACACACACACACACACACATATATATATATATATATATACTTGTGAGACAAAGTCTTCCTATATAGCCTAGCCTGTCATCAATCTCAAGGTCCTTCTTTTTCAGCCTCCCAAGGTTAGGATTGCAGGTTAAGATTACCATGTGCCTGGCTTTGTTAGATAAAATCTTTATAATATTCTCACTCTTGCCATCAAAACAAGCTCACTGTGCAAGCAAATGTATTATTTGAATACTAAAATATTAGTATTTAGTAATGATAAGTGAAAGTGGTTTAAGAATGAAGCACATGGCTTTTAGGGTTGGTGACATTGAGTGTCTCTGAATCAAACATCACAAGGGACAGGTCTGGTCCTGGAAGTACATGATGCTGCCAATTCTCCTGGTCTTAGATTTTTCTTGCTGCTGTACTGTAGTGAATTCTCATGGGACAATTGCTTGTAGTGCTGTCTCTGCTGCATGAGGATGCAGAAATAATCAATATAATTAAAATCTTGACCTCTAGCTTATTTCCTTTGTGTGTTCCACATGAAAAGAGAAATCTGTGCTCCTGGCTAAATTACAACCACAATGCCAAATGTCTCCAAGTTCCAAAGGAATGATTCTCTCTAGTGCATTCTGGAGCCAACTAGCATTCCAATGGCCCAATATTTTCCAGTGTAGTTATGTTTTTGATATAAAGTGCCTCCCTCCAATGATTCATAAGTTAAATACTTGATGTCCAGCTGGTGGGCCTACTTCAGGAGTGGTGGAAACTAGAGATGGAAGCTAGCTAGGGGGAGCAAGTTGCTAGGGGTAGGTCTTTGGTAGTATGTTACTGTATCTCTCTCCTTCCCTTTCTCTCTCTCTCTTTCTCTCTCTCTCTCCTTCCCTCCCCCAGCTCTCTCTGGTGGATGTCCCCACTACATTGCTATTGTCAAAATATTCTACCTCACTTCAGACCCAACTGGAGCCAGACAAACTTGGATGGAAATGACAAACCAAAATAATCTCTTGTTCTCCTTTTTAAACTATTGTACTGATCAAAGTCTTACCATTGACCCTTACACATGTCAGCAATAAGATTTTAATCAATTCAAGAGTTAATGAGTACTTGTCTATAGATGAAGATGAGCCACTGTTTCCTAAGCATTTACTCAGGAGTTCAGTCTCCTCATCCTTGTGACATTCAATTGACCTGATTCACAGAGGATGAAATTTCCCTCATTTAGGTTTATACCAGGCAGGTGTTCTCTGATGACAAATCACTATAACAATACATTCATGTGCATGGCTTAGCTTCTGATGAGTAAATTCGTTTCTCAGGTCTGTCTCAACAAAATATGTAAAACAAGGTGGCTTAATACAACAGAAGTGTCTTGTCTCCCAGTTCTCGAGGTGACAAGTCTAACAGCCAGGTCCTGTCTGAAGCTCTCGGTACCTCTTCTGCTCTCTGCTGTTATAGCAGTCAGGAGTATTCCTTGACTCGGGATATAGATTGTTCCAGTCATGTGGCTTCTGTCTCTTGTCTCTTTGTATTATCTTACCTCTGTATATTACTATCTCTTTCCAAATTCCCCCTTTGTATCAGGACGAGCATTCATCATAACGATAACTACTTTAAAGTAGTTAACTTTTTCTGTATAAAGACCTAACTTCCAAATATGTTCACATCCTGCAAGAAGGGTTTATGACTTCAGCTCTCTTTTTCAGTGCTGGGGATTGAACTCAGGGTCTTTAGCATACTAGGTAAATGCTCTCCCACTGAGTTACACCTCCACCTTTTCAAGGTTTAGTTTTTGAGGAGACATAGCTCCACCCATAAAATAAAAACACTAAAAGTGAATAATTCTTGAAGAGAATTAATGAATCATAGAAGAGTAGTAAGTACTGGGTGAAATTCTACCTATCTTTATGTAAGAAAAATAAAATTGAGTTGCAGTGGCTGTGCCTATATTGATCAGGAGGATTGTGGTTTGAGACCAACCCAGGAAACAAGTCAATGAGAATTCTATACCAACATGAAAACTGGCTCTGGCAGCACATACCTGCATTTCTATCTCCAAGTTTGTAGAAGAGTCTTGGTCTGAGAATTGACTGTGAAAAATATGGGACTCTGTCTGAAAAATAATCTAAAGTAAGAAAGAAAGAGGGCAGGGAGCTGGGGATGAAGACTCAGAAACTCCAGCATTCTTTTAGATGGATTGCAAGGTTACTAAGCTAGTATAATACTAGGGACCTCTAATAAGGATCTAATGCATATATAAAGCAAATTTTTCAATTTAGTATTGGGCTTGCATCAAATTTTCTTTACAAGAATGTATATCAGTAGACCTCAAAATGTTTCTCTAAGAGTCAGAATTTAATACAAATTCCCAAGTATCAGAGTAAGAAATTGTCAGGGTATGTCAAAGAATCCAGATTTTATTAGTTCTCCAGGTGATTCTGACACAAATTCTAGCTGGAGAATCAGAATTAGGTACATCCTAGTTAGTGGAACACAACTGATATATCTGAAGCAAACACTTGTCTTGATATCTGTTTCAGAACTTTGAGGGATATAAGGTAGGACATGTGAATTAGTATAAATACTCCTCACATGATCTGAGCAACTGTGGCTCAGACCTGTTAAGGAGGCTGATGGCTGAGAATCATGGGTCAATGACAGTCTGAGCGGACAAATTCAAGAGACTCTTAACTCCAAATCTAGAAGTAAAGATGAGAATTTGGTTGTAAAGTTCCAGGCTTGAGAGGAAAACTTGTAACAGAACTCAGACCCTAAATTCAAGTCCTAGTACTGGTACACACACACACACGCACACACACACACGCAGACTTACACATGCATGCACAAACACATGCACAGGTGTGCACGCGGGCATGCGCACACACAGAAAGCGTACTCTATAAAAGACACTTTTGCCTTTCAAACATCCAAGGTCTGCAGAAATTTATCAGAGATAGTCCCTTTTGAGTTGGTAATTTTTTAAAATCTTAGTTGAAGAAGGTTTTATGGGAAAATTAAGACACCAGTAGTGAATTTTGAAAAGTTCACCCCTTCTGTCCTTACTCCCCTGTAAAATAATATTTCCTTAAGTCTTTAAGTTCTCTCTGTCTGTCTCTGTCTCTGTCTGTCTCTGTCCTCTGTCTCTGTCTCTCTGTCTCTCTCTGTCTCTCTGTCTCTCTCTCTCTGTCTCTGTCTCTCTCAATCTCTCCTCAATGTTCTCTCATCTCCTCACACACACAGTGCCACTGACTTGGTCATTTTGATTGCTAATGGTCTCCAGCAGATTGGTACTGTCCTTGGTGCTGATTTAACTCTGATGTCCAGCTTAGAGTCTCTGTTTATGGTGTTTACAGCATCTACCAGTTTATGCATTCCAACACTAGTGCCATTTGCTGTGCAAGATTTATATGATTCTAGCAAGGTATGGGTAGCTCACACCTTTAATACTAGCTAATAAAGAGGCTGAAAATCATTGAATCTTATCTCTCATTAAACACCAAAAAGTCAAAAATGGATTTGTGACCCAGGAAGTAGAGTGCTAGATTTGAGTTACAAAGCGTAGGTACAGTGATTATGTTCTGAGCTCAAGCTCCAAGACTGGAAAACACACACACACACACACACACACACACACACACATACACACCAGTATCTGCTAAGCTTTCACTTCAAATATTTTGGCTAGCCTGTCTAGTAATTGAGTCTTGCATTGAGTCTAGTAATACTTGCCACAGAAACAAATAGGAATAAATTTAAAAATAGTGTCAAGATGTAAGACAATTGCATAGCTAAAAGCCACGATTGTTATGTACAGAACAACAGTATAAAAACAGATGTATAATAGGGTACATGAGACTCACAAGCAAGAATATATCCCTTAGTATATGGACACAAACATGGGAATAGAAAAAAGTGGGGGTGGCATGGCATTAATGGTCCAATGAATAATTTTGATATTGCCATCAGTTGAGAAGTAATGGCTTAATTAATACTGCCTGTTGAGTATGAGTCGAACTTCTCTGGAACATGCTATCTTTCTTGTCAAAAGAAGAACATATTGTTATTGATGATGATGATCATGACCATGATCATGATGACGGTGATGGTGATGTAAATGTGACCCTTACCGTGGAGCATTTCAGCAAAAAAAGTGACTTTTTTCTCCTTTCTAGTAATTTTGGTGAACAATTTGACAAGTGAAGTATATTTGCCATGTGCTATGGGGCCTGAAGATAACTGTAAGTATTCGTTAATTCAGAGCATGACTATTTCTTTGCATACTTCTCTGCTTCCAGTTGATCCCAGATAAATGCCCATGTAGCATGTTGTTTTTCAAAGCAACATTTCAAGTGAGTCTATGAGATGAAATACTTTTCTATTGTATCATAAATCACAAAGGTTCATCATTTATAGGTTTAATAATGATTGGTGCCTTTTACATCCCAAAGCTTACATCTTGAATCCTAAATCTCTCTGTTAGATGTACAGCAACAGAACTGGGATGTAGCCATGTTTGCCATGGACTCAGGAAATTTCTTCAATCTTTAAAAATTTATTTACTAGTACTTCTAGTAAAACTTCTTGTTTTGAACATGACAGGAAGTTTAAATATCTTTCATAACAACTCAACTTATCATCATACAAGCTTATCAGAACCACTTGCAGTTTTATGAAGAGCTACAGCTGCAGTTACATTGATTTTTCACAAGGTGTCTTTTTCACGAACATCAGCCCCAGTAATTTGTACTAACTAATTGAAAGCAGGAGAGAGGAAGTGTTATTAACATTTTGTGGCCCTGAATGCCCAAGAAGTAAGTCTGCAAAAGACACTAGAGGTAGGAAGTACCCAGATTCTAAAATTCCCTTGCTTTCTCAGTTTCAGAAATACCAGAACATAATAGGTGTTACCCCTGCTTTTGAAAGCCATCTAAAAATAATCTTACATTCCAAACACTAGGAGCTCTAAATGTGGTATTTCCTCAAGGCATTTGAAGGTGTGGAGGAATTGAACTTTGTTATAATTTTTTTTCAGTCTGTTAGAACAGATGTTTTTGCCTTATCACCTTTTTGGTTATCCATTATTATCTGGGCCTTAAACTTAAGTATAGCTTCTAGTTCTACTGGCCTGGCTATCTTAACTATCTACTCTATGAAACTAAACATTGAGAGAGACCAGTAATGAAGCTCCAAAATTTCCCAGATAGTTTCAATGTGTAAAAAATAAATGAAAAGTATCTTGGTACAAAAAAGTCAATATTTTGGCTTAATCTTACCTTTTTTTTTTTTTTTTGCTTTGGCTAACTTTTCAATAGTGACGCCAGATTTCAGAAGGGATAGCTAAGCAGTTGGTAGCTTTATCATTCAGTAGGGCCTTGTAAATCTATCATATATTATTGCCAAAAAAGCTGTAATTCAATAGCTAAGGCAACCCGAGTAATGTTTTTTCCTCTCCTTTTTCTACAGGAAATCAAATGGAGGAAGAAATAGGATGCAGTGAAATGAAGTCCTCTTTTCTCTTGTACCTGAATCTGCTAAAAATTATTTCTGTTAAGTTCCTTTTGAAATCTGCCTTTTTTTTTTTTTTTTTCAGATTCAAGCCAGCTGGTTTCTTTGAAGAACAACCTGGAAAAGAAATGTTGTTTGGATAATCCTCTCCCAAGCCCCATACATTCTTGGGGTTAGAACTGACTGAACCCATGAATGATTTACACTCCTGTTTATTCCAAAGGCTTTATAGTTTCTCATTTGTCTCCTCCCCCAAACCCTAAAGGGTTTCCTGAGCAGTAGCACCTTCAAGGAAACCCACAGTTAATTCTATCACATTTGGACGCATTTTTAAAGAACACAACGCATTTTTATTAAAAATATTCTCAGTTATAGATTAAATTGGGGAGAGAACTCCACAATAGAGTGTATTAACATTGCTTATTTTTGTATTATGTTTAAATGCTCTAATCACTTCTCCAAGAATGAACCAAGTCCTGTAATGATAAAGTTTTAATGTCTCTGGAAGCTATTCTAAATCAAGACCTCTTTTGAGGCTATAAACATGTAGTAGTTCCTAATAAAATGCATTTCATACAATAACAATAAGTATTAAACTAAATTAAATATATTTCTTAATATCATTTTGAAATGAAAACCAAAGTAGAGTCTCTCACAGAATTCATATTTCAGGGAGACCCATCAGAGTATATGAACTAGAAAGAAAGAAGCAGAGATGGAATTCTTCTCATGAGAACCACAATCAAAATTCTTCCAATCACTCAGCAACATCCACATCTATAAGTTCCTCAAAGTCCTTATTTAGTAAGTAGCATATTCCCTATGGTTTCTGTTTCTTATGCTATTTTTCATGTAGAACATTGAAATATACTTCATGGCCAGCTTGATAAAGTTTCCCAATGCAAGTGGTCAACGATTAATCTAAAAACAATCCTTTCTTACTTAACAGGAGTTCTTCTTTTATGTCTTATGCCCAGCATGCACTTTTTATTCTAAAGTTCTAAATTACAGAAGAAAAACAAAACAGAAGCGCTATAGCCAATGCTTTAGATCTCAAAATATATGTACCTACCAAAAGAAAATTACTAGCATGTTTTCTGGTTAAATCAAATACTGGACAGCTCAAGTTGTAAAAAGGGTAATAAAGTTTTTATAACAAGCAATAAATACAAATCTCTGTTAGGATTGAGCAGAAGACAGTTCTTCATGGCTGGAATTTGGTTTATTTCTGACTTCCACGTCCCTTTCTTGTAATGCCATGCAGGAGATGCGGGCATTTCTCCTGTCAGCAGCTCACCATTGGGTAGGAATTCATTAACTGGAGCTTTGTTTTGTAGAGAGGAGTGGAGGGTCATTTTTTTAGAGCTTTTGTGTGTAGTTGTCAAACCCTCCATTAACTTAATAAACCACATTAAGTTATTAATATACATAAAAGATGAAGTCCCTGCTCCTAAAGAGAAGAAGGATTTTTTGGTATCATATTTTTTAAGAGTGCATTAAATAAATATAAATTTTATTAAAAACACTCACATAGCGTTATCAGGAATTATATAATAAACAGCTTTTTCAAATAACCTACATTCATAACATTACAATACTTACAGTATTTATAACCACCCTCAGATTTTATAAACCAAATATCTCTTGAAATTGAAATGAAGACCATGTTAAAAAAATAAAGCATAGAAAAATGCACGTCCATGTTTATTATCTTAGTGTCAAACTGCAAAAGTTTCCTAGGTGAGTTAAACATATTTCATTCCTAATATTAGGCAAACTTTGTGCTAGAAAAACAGTCCTAAACAAAGAGCTAAGAATTAAGGCTATACTGGCCAGCATTACAGATAGTGTTTCCATGGAGTTTACATATAAGTTCATTTATTCTTGTATTCACTAATTCACCCAAGCAATTATTTAACAAATAATTACAGAAAATTACCATGATTAAAAAATGTATCAAGATTTTTTAAAATGTATGACTATGAAGAAATGCAGTTGTCCTTAACTCCTGCGAAAAGGAATATCCTTCCCTACTACTTCTTTCTCTCTGTGGACTCATGTTAAATTCTGTTTAGATGTTTCTCGGCAGGGAAAGAGTAGAAAGATATAAGTAAGGAAGTGACTAATCTTAGAGAAATCAAGCAAGAATTTTTCAGAGATCCTAGAAAGCCAATTTTACCCTCTGCAAAAGAATATACACAGCATTATTTTCAAAACAGGTGCCCAGATAATTCCCAAATTCTGATATCTATCTATGATTGAATGGAAACCCAAGTAAAATTTATCATCCCAGTTTCCCACAGGATTAGCAAAATCTTTTGCAGGCTACTTTCTTGGCTTCAAAATGAGAGAGACTTTTGCCGATATTGACTGTCACTTTTGGGGGGAGAGAGAGTGATGCTGCAGATTGAACATGAAGCCTCATGTCAGGCAGGTTAACTATATTGCAAATGTTCCTAAATATTTCTTCTTAATTGAACAAAATCAGGCAAATATCCTGAGTTTTTCTTAAGTCTCTTTTAATCTATGAGTCAAGAGAAGGAGGTTCTAACACTTCCCCCAATCACTGAGAGAAGAATGGTACAGATGCTCTGAAATACAACTCAAGAAAAGGAAAAAAAAAAAAAGACAATCCTCGAATCTCAGTTTATGAGAATTTTCTTGCTCAGTTTTGGCAGCAGCAAAATGATCCATTTATATGTCTTAATATCTGTCTTCAAAGATATTAGCCCCTAAAAGCCTAAGCATAGATTTGCAAAGCATACATTTGAGGCAAGGACAGTGGATATAGTAAGAACAGGCATGGACTCTGCTCTGGAAAACCAATCTCTGATTAGATCCATTCACTAGCTCTTTAAATCAGTATAGAAACAATCTTATGCTAGACTGAGGTTTTAGAGGATGCCTGGGGAAAATGTACTAGAAGATCTGAAAGATGCTATGAAACATAAAGGAGTCATTTCTAAAAATCGAGATACCTTTTGTGTTATATATGACAATTATAGACTGCATATAATTGTCATAAATTCTAGAATTAGGCTATTTTTGATGAAGTTTGCACATTTTAATGTGTTGGTACATTTGATTTCAAATTAGTTTATTTTTCTATGGATAAAATTTCAGTATTGTTTTGTACAGTAGCCTCAGGTCTCTTAGAGATTATTTTATTTCAAAGATAACCTCATGAAACAATGTTGATCAAAAATTGAAAACATATTATTAGTATACAAGAGAGAAACTTGTAGAATCTAGAAAGAAAAAAAACCATACATAGAGAGTAATTGGCAGGTGGGTGCCAGTGGCTCAGGCCTATAATCCTACCTACTCAGGAGGCTGAGATCTGAGGATCACAGTTCAAAGCCAGCCAAGACTGTGAGACTCATCTCCAATTAATCATCTGAAAAACTGGAAGTGGTGCTGTAGCTCCAAGTGATAGAATGCTAGCCTTGAGAAAAAGAGCTCAGAGAGAAAACTCATTGCCCTACTTCGAGCCTCAAAACTGAAAAAAAGGGCTGGGGATATGGCCTAGTGGCAAGAGTGCCTGCCTCATATACATGAGGCCCTGGGTTTGATTCCTCAGCACCACATATACAGAAAATGGCCAGAAGTGGCGCTGTGGCTCAAGTGGCAGAGTGCTAGCCTTGAGCAAAAAGAAGCCAGGGACAGTGCTCGGGCCCAGAGTCCAAGCCCCAGGGCTGGCAAAAAAAAAAAAAAAAAAAAAAAAAAACTGAAAAAAAAGTATTTATAACAATAAGCATTTAAATTGGCTACTCTTCCTATTCCCCTTCCCTTTCTTCCTTTTTAGGTGTCTCATTATCTCTTTCCTCTTTCTTTCTGAATATCTGTTTTCACTTTCATTCTGTAAACCCAATCTTCTTCCATTGTCAATCTAACACTGCCCTGCCAAAATGCCCAGAGACTGAGCATTTCTCCTAAGTCTGTATAATATGGAGATTATACTTAGCCCTCAACAAAATAGTCCTCGGATAAGAAATCTAGAGTTATCTCTTTAACCTTACTTTTGGGACATACAGTATATATATTTATTTATTTATTTATTTATTTATTTATTTATTTTTGCCAGTCCTGGGCCTTGGACTCAGGGACTGAGCACTGTCCTTGGCTTCTTTTTGCTCAGGCTAGCACTCTGCCACTTGAGCCACAGCACCACTTCTGGCCATTTTCTGTATATGTGGTGCTGGGGAATAGAACTCAGGGCTTCATGTATACGAGGCTACAGAATTTTTTTTTTAATTTTTGTGTGCAGGATTTTTTTTCTGTACACAAAGAATTTGCATAAACCCAGAGAAGCTTCTAATTTGTATAAGCGTCTCTGGGTTTATAGAAATCACAATACTGTATTCCATCTTGAGAAATAAAGATTTAATATGAAAAATAGTTCAAGTTATCTAATAGTCAATAATAATGCATTCCTTTGAGTATTTCCCCTCCTTAAGATTAAGTATTTAGTTATTATCTACCATTTCATCACTTAATCCAGAAATATATTCTGTGGTAAATTATAAATTCACATTTTAATCCTAGTTTAAAGTAGTTGAGTTTTGTTTTTGCATTTGTTTTCATAAGCTTTATTAATTGCATTTGAATTAATTTTAAAGTTTTGATCAAATAATGCTGCACTCTAAATGATAGCTGGGTCATTAAGGAGTTTGAAAAAATACTGATTCCATTACATACAGATTAATTTGAAAAATATAGCTATCCTTTTTCATACTACTGGATTTTCTATTATGTAATTTTCTGTTTTGTCAGTTTTCAGCTATAATTCAGTTGGCAAAATTCAGCAAGAATTGTTGCAAAAGAGATCTGCTTATGTCATTTTTTTCTCTTAAAATTTCAACTATTTTGCGTATATCATAAAACAAAACAATCATGAGCTTGGCACCAGGACCCTTAAAGACTATTTCCAGTGTGATTTTATAACTTGCCCTCCTGTAATTCCTATTCTAGCATCTGTAGTACAGCCAGGCTGTTATTTTCCAAATGCTCATGCTATTTATACCCTGCCAAAGACAGCCTTCTGTCATACCTCATCCCCCATCTCCATCAGCTTCTTATCTGTCAGGGCCTAGCTAAGATGTCAATTTTTTGAGAAGGTTTTTCTGGTTGCCTCAGGCAGAGTTATTCACCTTCCAATTAAAACAACACTAATTGTGTATTATAATTAGATGGTTACATGCCTGGAACCCCTACTAAAATGTGATCTACCTTGAGGGCAGTGACCTGCATCTAGCAGAAGATGCACATGCGCATGAAAAACATTAACCCACGTGCATAAATGGATAAATGAGCCTAATGAATGAAGATGCCATTTAATGAATGAATGCATTAATAATTTAATGAATGAATGAATGGTTCCATGAAAAACCACTTAGCATGCATTGTGAAGTCACTGGATTTTTTTTTAAAGGTTCTGATTTCCAATGAGTAAGTTACAATGCTAGTCATTTGGCTGTCATTATTACTATTACTATGATATTGAGGTTTTCAATTCCCCTCATCTGTCGTAACCCTACACATTCCCTCAATTTAACTGGTTCCATTTTCACATGTACAAATTGAATATTATGACAGCATTCTTTTTCTTTCTCCATTTATCTATCCCCCTTGAAACACATGTTCCAGTTTCCTAGTATTAATTTTATTAAATTGTAGGTTAGTTTTTCAAAGTAGTTATACCACTAGAATCTTCCCATATCTGCCATATTCTAGTTAAAGTATCTGCATATGTATTTAGGACCTTTTATCTATATACATAAATATCCTTTAGATCTAACTTCGACATATGAGAGAAAACATGTGTCCTTTTTCTCTCTGAGCCTGACTTGCTACATTTAACATAACTTTTCATAGGTCCACTATTTCACTGCAAATGACATAATAACATTCTTCCTAATGGATGATAGAAACTATATATAATTTTCTTAATCTCTTTGTCCATTGAAAGGCATTTAGGATGCTTCTGTAATTTAGCTATGGTGAATAGTCAACCAATAAATATGGTGCACACGTGTCTTTACCATATCCTAACTTACATTCTTTTCCATAAAATGTCCCAGTGTTATAGCTAGATCATAGGGAAGTTTTATGTTTAATGTTTTAAGGAATCTCCAAATGGCCGCCCATAGTGGTTGTACCAGTTTATATTCCTACTATGTAATAAGGTTCCTTTCCCCATTGCCTTCATTCATTTCTGACTTAATATTTTTTCTGGTCATTTGGTCTTTTAGAACAATTTTAAAGGAAGCTGAATTTCTTCAGTTCAAGCATGTTTCAAAAAGTAGTGCTTATATTAATAGTAAAACAAATTAAAATAAATAGCATTATTTTATGCTTACATATTTCTGACTCTTAAGAATTTAAAGATAGTTTTTGTTTTTAATCCTCTATTATTTCAAAATATGATAATAATCAGTTTTAACATTTACTCCTAAGTCGACTCAGAGGTTATTTATTTGATTATAAGTAAATTTGCCACATTCTCAGCCATCAGTAAAAATAACTACTGTGTGTTCATGTAAACTAGCCTACTTATATTTGCTTTATTATAGCCTAAAATAAGTGGCTATTTGTGACCTCATTGTGCTTCAAGTCACAACGTCATTTAATATTAATTTCAATCTTGCAGCAGTTAGACAGCTTATAATATGCATATATCAGCATGGTGGCCCAATGACCTAATCAGCTGTTCATTTATCACTGATTCAAATGGTGCTATTTTCATAAAAATTTCACAACAATATCACTGACTAGGATCCTGGGTTGCCATGGAATACTTCTAATCTTTTGAGTATTTTATCAATTACCAACTGCTTTTAATCCAGCTTCTAGTTTTCATAGCAATCTGCTAATCTCGGCTAATTGAAACAAATATTCAAGGACTTATTCACATTGTTTATTTGGGCCCTGACTAAACTTCTGTGCCAGAATTTTAATGTCAAAAAAAATCTATGCCATTCTCCTTGTGGAGCTTGAAAGCAAAGATGACAGATCAGATGAAAGCTATTGTAACATCTAATTCTTTACCATTGGGAAAAATGGAATACCATCAAAAGCCATGATGTTCTCCTAAGGGAGAATTTAAAAAACTGGTCTATGAGACAACAAAGACAGAAGAAATCTAGTTTTCAGAAAGAGAGTGGTCTTTATGACACAAAAGGAAGACAGAAGCTACATTTACCTAAGTACCTTCTCTCTGCCTGAATATCTTCTAGGGAGCATTGTACACAAATTATTCATTCTTCACAACATTCCTGTGAAGTTGGAGTTATCATTCTCATTTTCTACATGAGAAAATATTCAGGAATAACTGATGCTAGATCATATGATATAGAAGACACAAATGGATTTGGATTCATATATACAGCATCCCCAAACCTTCAAAGGCATGAAGGATGAGCTTCATGTAGGTGAAAAAGAGGCTATGTTTATGTTTGTAGGCCTTACTCATTTTGGAAGCAAAATGAGATTTACAAAAAAAGAATATGGCATTTGGAGTCATATCTTCTAAGCTTAAACTGTAGTTTGTGTATGTATGTATGTATGTATGCATGCATGTATCCTCAAATTAAAATTCTAGGCAAGTTACTAAAATATTTTGAACCTCAAGTTCTATTTGGACAAAAGGGCATTGGAGTGGTAATGACAAAGAAAAGAAGCAGTATCCCAGTGCTTGGAAAATTGTAATAACCCAATAAGAAGTTATTATTCTCATTCTTACTAATCTCCAGGCATGAGTTTGAAATTTTTAAGTGTTGATGATCAAAGTTGCATAGCTATAAAAATATAGTCAAAACCGGATTATTCTCTGGTTTGCCTCATCAGTGGCTGATCTATTCAGAGAACACATAAGTCATGGAAGTCTAGCATCATTATATTTAAAATCCATTTGCCAGGAAGAGTTGCCTCTGTGTGTTTCTGTTTACTTCTGAATATATAAAAATAACATAAAATGTGTACAAGATCTGCTAAGTTCATTTATCTGTTCACAAATTAAGACAAAACAATAGGATTGGGCAGATATATTTTTAAGACCTCAATACATAATCCCACAAACATAAATCAAGAAAAACATCCAATCTTATAGATTGTATCTCCTTCCCTTATGTGTGGAAATAGATGTGTCTAGGAAGATCAAAATGTGGCAAACATGTTTCTGTAGGGGAGACATATAAAGTGAATCTTTATATGGACATATGATATATAGATAGATGCACACCGATAGGCATGTATAATTATATCTCAAGACTAGCTCGCTTAATTTTTATAGTTACAGTGACAAATTATTCTATTAAATAGAATTTAATTTTCCCTATGTAACTTTCAAAAAATGAACTAACCCAGTGTCATAGCTTAGGCCCCCAAAATTTGTGTTAATTCCTGTAGTAGCCAATATATCCCAATTGAACACTTATAGAATATTTAGTTCTATGAGTGTTTGTGCTTACGCAAATAGATAAACATTCAGGAAATTCTTACATTGCCTCTTTGGATTGAGGAGTGTCTAATCAAGACTGTGAAACAACTTTAAGTGACCCTGCCCTTCCAGGCACTTTGCCTTAATTACTCACTCCCCATATAAATCACTGCTTTCTGCCTGTCATTTTTCAAGGCCCCGCTGTGAATGCAAACCAGGTGACTATGTGGATATGTTGGAAAGCAAAGTGACAGAACACACCTGAGCTTCCATTTTGCTCAGGGTAGTGGTTATTAATGTGAGAAATCCGGAGTGATGTGAAGTGGCCAGAGTTTCAGCAGAATTTATTGCTTACAGCTTTAGAGTCCCCTGGCCTTTACCAGCTGTTCCACACCTGGACACAGAGAACAGAAACATCCCTCTACAATTTATCTTTTCTGGACTTGTTGCTTATGGGACTCAGATGCCAGGTGACAGGACTGAGAAGCAGCAGCAAGAGCCTTCACCTGCATAGCTCTGAATTCCCCCTGGAGTCCTTGTTCTGACTGTGATACAGACACCAGCTTCAATGGTGCATAAGCGCTTTAAGTCTGGGGAAAAGGAGAAATGATATCTCAGCTCATTTTTATAGTGTAGGATCTTCAGTCTTATCTAGGACAAACTGATTAAGTAGGAGAGACTAGTGTCTCCTCGAGGATTCAAGAACTGACTTCCATGGACCATAGCAAAGCAAGGATTTGTTTTCTTTCTTTATTTTTCTTTTTTTAAATATATTTTATTTTATTTACTATTAGTTGCATAAAGGGATTTCAACACACCACTCTCACAATTAGTAAATCATGCAGGCAAGACTCAACCAAAAAGAACCTCAGATTTAATAGATAATGTAGAATAATTGAACCTAACAGACATCTACAAAATTTCTCATTTGGCACAATGTGTACTCTTGTAGGCAGCCCACCAAACATATAGACTGAATAGCAAAGCTAGTCTCAGGAAATTCAAGAACAGAGGGTAAACCAATGGAAGAGTGATGCTATGTTGGAAATGAACTTTATAATTTGGGGGAAGGGGAGTTGTGGGGGATGGATACAGGGAGAAAACTAGGGAGATAGTAGCAATGTTTGACAAGAATTGAACTCATTTCCTTACTTACATAACTGTAACTCCTCTGTACATCACCTTTACAATAAAAAAAGGAAACAGAAAAAAATCCGTCTACCATGTCCGATCATAACGGAATGAAACAGCAATATGAAACATCTAACAGCAAAATAAACCACAGAAAATAATCATACTCAGAGAGATTAAATGATATATTGCAGAATGATCTATGGATATTCAGGGAGATAAGAGTTCCTAGAATCTATTGAAAAAGAACCAACAACATACTAGAAGCTTTGGCATATGGGAAAGGCAATGGTGAAAAGGAAGTTTATAGCTGTGAGCTACTACATCAGCAAATTAGAGAAATCTTAAACTAGTACTCCAATAGTGTAACTCAAGCGCCTAGAAAACAAGAATGAGTCAGACCTTACACCAGTAGATGGAAAGAAATAATCAAGATTAGACCAGGAACAATTGAGATGGAAACTAAAAGACCTATACAAAGAATCAACAGAACAAAAAGCTGGTCCTTTGGAAAGATAAACAAAAATTGACAAGACATAATCAAAAGGAAAAATGATTTATTTTTAATGTCTTTTGATGGTTTCCTGGAGTCACAGAGATTTACCTATTTCCTGAAATTCTTTTGGCTTCATTGTTATTGCTTAACTTAAATTGTAATCTGGCCAGTACATTTTAGGCAGTAAGAGATTATTCAAAGGATAAATAAATGAACACATCACCTCTAAGACACCTATGAGGCTTTATATTTTAGTGAGTAATAGCATGAACTCAATGAGAAAAGGACTCTAGGATATATTCTACTTGGAGGCTAATTTTAACAGTACAAAAGGTCTCTCTTTTTCATAATCAACTGGTAATCAGCCTAACTTGAGGTTCTTTCCTCTCTTCCATTTTCAACATCTAGCACTCAGCGTGTTCCACTGGGAGGAAGTCCACAAACATGAATTTACAGCTACCCCCACCCAAAAAAAATCAGTAAGTGGCCCTCAAGCAATTATTGTTTAGATAAGATCCTTTGCTCCCTTCAGTCAGAAGACTCTGACTTAAATTAAATAAAATCTGTTGAAACTTATATTTGAGTGAAGATGTTTCCATATCTATAGGATGCACAGACACTATAATATCTGAAATAAGAATGTGACATTTTGCAACTATAAAGAAACTGAAGCCCTCCAGATGTTTGGTTCCTCTGGAAACATTTTGAGTTGGGCTATTTTACCCCACAGGAAGACAGAGTTGTGGCAACTCAAGAGACAGCATACCCATCAGTTTCTGCTCTTTCTTTGTCACCTTTTGATTGGTGCCTGCTACAAAAGATTTGTCCCTACTCTCCTTAGAGAAGTACACAACACTATAAAAAGACACTCAGAAGCTGGAATGATGGGCCTATGCCTCCTTTGCGTGTCTACAAATCTGTGCTCTTGTGTGACATATGAATTATTTTCATTGCTACCTCCCAGAGGCACTAGGTCTCACTCCAAATAGCATTTCTTTTATTCTCTTTCTATGAGTGGTGACTTCTCAGAAACGACTCATATGATTATATAAAATATAACCAGTTACCAGCTGCCAATGGCTCATATCTGTAATTATAGCTACAGAAGACTCTGATCAGAAGATCATGGTTTAAAGCCAGCCTAGGCAGGAAATCAAATCAACCACAAAAAAAACTAGAGCTGTGGTTCAAGTGGCAGAATGCTAGCTTTGAGCATAAAAGCTCAGGGACGGTATCCTGGCCCTGAATTCAAGCCCCAGGGCTAACACACATACGCGCATGTGCACGCGTGCACACACACACACAATCTCAATTCCAATCTATTATATATATACATGCATATATTATACACACATATAAACACAAAGATAGATATGTAGATATCTCAATTCCAATCTATGTAGTATATATGCATATATTATACACACATATAAACATAGATAGATAGATAGATAGATAGATAGATAGATAGATAGATAGATAGATAGATCTCAATTCCAACATGGGAACTAAAAAGTGAATCTTCAGCCATCATTTTATACCAACTGACAACTTGTGTTGTTGGTTTAGCCTAAGAGAACAGAATTCATTTTCAAGTGAAGTAAGGAGAGAGAAATATAATAAAACAGCTCTACAGACCCCTAGAAACCTGAGTAGGAAAAAGCTGCCTGGTGAGTTGAAGAGTCTACACAGAAATAATAGAGGGGTTTTTCCTCTCTGTGAATTCTATGTCATTGGAAATAACACCCAAACTTAGGCCAAGCTGACATGGTGTGTAATAGTTCCTCCTTCTTTGTCTTCTCTCTCTGTTTGTCTCCATTTTTCTCTCATTCTGTGTGTGTGTGTGTTGCACACACAAATGTACACACATGCAACCACACATGAAGAGTACCTGTGCCCATGCTGACTAACTGCTGCCACAGGAGACCTGAATCCTGGGGCAATACACACCACCAGAGCTAATGGCCTCTACTTGCTCTCTGGCTGAGTTTTTGCTTGACACAAGAAAGCTAAGTTCACAAAGAACAACTTTTCTGGACATCTCAGCCAGCTGGAAGGCTTTTTGTCCTCATAATTGATTTTAAGCACCATTGCTTCTTACTGGCAAAACAAATGCTCCCCGCTGAAACAAGTGAAAATAAAAATCATATACCTAATTACTTATATTCAGGGTACTTCTCCTCCTTACCTCCACTGTGAGAAGATAGCCTGGAAAGGGGTAACAAACGGCCGCAAAGGGGACACCTGCAATCTTCTCTGTGGACTCAGATGTCCAGCATTTTTTAAGCTAGTGAAATGTTGACCTGCAAATGGCATCAAACTTCTTAATGCAATGTCTGGGCTATCAAATGGCACACATGCTGTTTCACCACAAGATGTAGAGGATTTGGCTAAAACAGAGTTATCCCGGCCTTCTTCAATACTGAAGTCTGTAGTTAAAACTCAGTATCATATATACATCTATCTGAATTAAGGAAGGGGAATGGAACATCAAAATAGTGAGACAAAGGACAAAGGGCGAACAAATTGTAACACTCACAAGACAATATGTTGGAAATTAACTGTACAGCTGTGCAGGGGGTTGGTGTGGAGAATGTGGGGGAGGGAAAGTGGAAGAAAAATGAGGGAGAGGGTAACAACATTGACAAGAAATGTACTCACTACCTTACTATGTAACTGTAACCTCTCTGTACATCACCTTGACAATAAGATTAAATTTAAAAAACTCGGTATGTTTTTTCATTTTCTAAGGGCATTGGTGCATTTGTGTTTCATGATGGAAATTTGTGAGAATACAGAGAGGACTTTTGGACGCCTCACATTCTGGAGGAAAAGCTTTGATTCTCAACTCTCCCTGGGGAAAACAGCTTCTTCTTTTTCTTCCAGCTATAGTGAGACTGGAGACAGATAATTAATTAATCAAACAAATCTGAAAACATGTTTTTGATACAAATTAAAAAAGAGTAAAATTATTCTTGCATTTTATGAATTTATTAACTTAGCAATGAAACAGGCTTAATTTTGACTTGTGTTCCAGTGTCTCACAGTACTCGGCAAACTTGTTGATTATTCAAAAATATTGTAGCCTCTTTGTAAAACTACTTACAGATAATAAATTGAATGACATGCAAAAATCAAATAATAAAGTAAAATAAATATGGTTTTAGCATAGATTCATCTTCAGGACTGATGGGAGGCAGGAACTGTATTCATATGTTAAAATTAAAATCTATTCCATCTCTGCACAGATTTCAAGAAGCTACTTTTTGGTTTGTTTGTTTGTTTGAAGGCTGTATTTCCTAGTGGCTGGCATGTTAATATAGGTTTGGTTTTTGACTTTTAATTATGTGAGGAATAAAATACAAAATTAAAGTATTTTATTTTAGGGTCAAGAATATAATCACCACATTATCACTAGAGTAGATTTTTTGTTGAGAACACAATTCTTTATTTTTTAAAAAATATTTTTATTATTGTTAAGTTGTGATACAAAGAAGTTGCCATTCACCGAAGCAGTTTATGAATACAGTGCATCTTGATCAATGTCACCCCTTTCAACACTCTTGCCCACTCCTCCCCACCTTTTGTTTTGTTTTGTTTTGTCAGTACTAAAATTGGATTCTAGTCCTCAGGTTTTCTACCACTTGAATTTTATCTCAGTTCCAAAAAAAAAAAAAAGTCAATTAATATCATTCTAAATAAGTCACACAAAGGGTTTATAACTCACTTATTGGGGTATACTTTGTTTTGAGACACCTTTTTTTAGCATCTTGCAGGTTTTTCTGCATAACATGTGGTGTTCTTTGTTTTTTTTCTGATTAATTACTTATTTATTGTCAAAGTGATATATAGAGGGATTACAGTTTAATATGTAAGGCAGTGGGTACATTTCTTGTACAATGTGTTACCTCCTCCCTCATTTCCCCCCTCCCCCCTCTCCTTTCTGTCTCCCCCTATGAGTTGTTCAACTGGTTTACACAAAATGGTTTTGTAAGTATTGCTTTGGAGTTATTTGTCTTTTTATCCTTGTCTCTTGATTTTTATATTCCCTTTCCCTTCTCTAGTTCTAATACCAGAATATACAGTATCCAGGGTACTCAGATGAGATGCAGTGATAGTGCGGCGACAACTACAGAAAGGGGATACAAGAGGATCATCTACAAAAAGAAAGCTATGGTTTCACATGGCATGTTGAAAGTAATTACAACAGTGATACAACACTCATTTCCATAACATGGAGTTCATTTCACTTAGCATCATCTTACATGTTCATAAGGGCATAGCTATTGGGCTCTTGTGATCCTCTGTTGTGACTAGCCTAAACCTGTACTTATTATTCCCTATGAGGGAAACCATAGAGTCCATATTTCTTTGGGTCTGGCTCACTTCTCTTAGTATAATTTTTTCCAAGTCCTTCCATTTCCTTATGAATGGGACAATGTTATTCTTTCTTATAGAGGCATAAATTTCCATTGTGTATATGTACCACATTTTCCTGATTCATTTGTCTACTGAGGGGCATCTGGGTTGGTTCCATATTTTAGCAATGACAAATTGTGCTGTGATGAACATTTTTATGCTGGTGGCTTTAGTGTGGTCTTGCTTGTAATCTTTTGGTTAGATGTCCAAGAGTGGGGCTGCTGGGTCGTAGGGGAGCTCTATGTTTAGCCTTCTTAGGAATCTCAGTACTGCTTTCCAGAGTGGCTGAACAAGTTTACATTCCCACCAACAATGTAGTAGGGTTCCCTTTTGGCCACATCCCCCCCAGAATTTGTTATTGTTAGTTTTCTAGATAATGGACATTCTTACTGGGGTGAGGTGGAATCTCAATGTTGTTTTGATTTGCATTTCTTTTATGACCAGTGATGTAGAGCACTTGTTCATGTGTCTCTTGGCCATTCTCGTTTCCTCTTCAGAGAAGTCTCTTTTTAGGTCTTGAGCCCACTTGTTGAGGGGGCTGTTGGTTCCTTGAGGATTTGTTTTGGAGGAATTTAATTTTTTTGGTTCTGTGGTTTTGTGTTGAGGAAAGTAAGCAGGTTGCATGACACGTCTTCAATTTCCTGTATTTCTTTCACTACCAGCAATCCTTCTCATCCAGCCCTAAAAAACCTATTTCTCCACTCTTCTTCCATTACTTCATACTTGGATACCAGCTCCTTATGAATTCGTAAGGATTGTCAACAGACTCCTCTCTGTTAGGACCAGAATAAAAACTGTTGATCTTAAGTTTTTTATTTGTCCTTACTAAATTAAAAGGGCCCCAGGTCAACATAGGTCCAAAATAACTTAAGTTGTAGCAAAACTAAACCTGTCCCCATCACATTTATTTTACTGCTTATAATGTGTTCTGCCAACTTGCAATGCAATATGTAATAACACAGTCCTCTATTTCTGATCCATTTCGAACATTTTCACCTTCCTGAGCTTTAATATTTTTTACATAGTACTCTATTCTTAGTATTATTAGCTCTATTTTCCTAACCTTAATCAGAGTCCAGTTTGCAAAGATGCAGTGCACATAATGTGTGAGTGCTCACATGTCAATATGTTATTTTCTATATGGCTTTATATGATATTCTTCAACAGGCATTTTCAGATCCATGCCATATGTGGACCCCAGATTCTTACTAAGACATATTAACTCGGCATCCAGTTCCCTGAGTGTGTAAATTGTTTACTCATGAAACTAAGATTGGTTTTTGTTTTCCTTTGTGAACTTTGAGGAGATTGTGTTTATCAGCCTGGAGGTGATGAGCGGTAATGAGTATGAGTCATGAGAGAGATAAACATCAGCTTGTAAGGCATTTGTGTGTAATGAGGTCTTTTCAGGGTATGTCCTAGCAAGGAAGTGGGTAACTATTTCTTTTCACCAAAGATTTTTATGATTTTAAAACCCAACTGTCTAATCTTGCCTAGATTTCAGAGTCTACCCTTTTCCTATGTGATTCTCCTATTTCTGCATGGATGACATATATGTACCACTCTGCCCAAATTTTTCTGTTGAAATGAGTTCTAGTGAACTATTTCTTTTGTCCATCCTGCCATGAAACAACATTTCTCCTGATATCAGCCCCCCTCCCCATGTACTTGGAATGAGAGATATGCTTCACTGTCATCAGCTATTGATCAAATTGGAGGTCTCATGTACTTTTTGCCCAGTCTGGCCTTGAGCTACAATCAATCTGATCTCTGCTTCTCAACTAGCTAAGGTGACAAGTACAAGTTACCAGTTTTGCTTTTTGCTAAATTTGACCTTAAACTCTCATATTCTATATGGAAAAACACTAAGTATTTCAGTGTGGCCATTAAAAATGTATCATTTCCTGGAGAAATTTATAGACAATAACATTGAAATGATTTACCTTTCTACTGATAAGAATTATAATTTTGTTTGTATGAGTCAATATAGATCACCATTCTTAATGTGAATGACTTGAATTACAGAGCTCTGTAGGAAAGCAGGGTTGGTGAGTTTGGTGTCTTCATATATCACATAGCAAGCAAGTGAAAAGAGAATCATAGTCATGTGCATTTTCAAAACATTTATGTCTTAATGATTTGAAGCTACTCTTGAAGAACTGAATCCATGTCCACCAATAACCTTTATTTTTCCTAAGCCAATAACATAATTTACTTGTCATGAAGCTGGAGTAGCTGCAACTGAAGGGTTACTACTATGTAGTAACTATCAGAATGAGTGATTGATCTAAGGTATTCCAAGACCCAAATCATCATCTGGGACAGACTTGGCGTATGGCAAACAATTCAAAACTCTAGGTCATCCCATGTAATTAATTAAGGGTTCATTTTGCAACTAACATCTCCCAGAGGGTTCAGCAGGAAGTAACATTGCTTAAAATTCGATGTTTTGTGGACAAATGATTGAGATCTCTCTGTGGCTGGGGGAAGCAATTTGTGAGAACTGACTAGAACATTTCCCAAATATAATTATAATTAGCAAATATAAAAAAAAAGTGGGACCTCAGTTTTCTACTTTTTATTTTCCAGATTTTAGAAAAAAGCCAATTTTTTCCTAAGGAAAAAAGTTGCATTTTTCTTTAGGTATTCCCTCAATGTATCTTTGTTTGGTGGAGGGTCGGTATTGTGTGTCTACACATGGCCTATGGATTGATTGACAGCATCACAATCACCTAGAAGTTTGACAGAAATTAAGACCCTCAGCCCCTCATCAGCCTTACTTAGACTTACATCCTGTAGTTTATCCAAATTAACAAGTGATTTGGATATGTTTTAAAGTTTAAAAATTCCTGCACAAATAGTATTTTACAGTGAGGTCTCAGCACTGCTTCTGGCTGTTTTAGGTACAAGTAGTGTCAGTTTTCTTTCGTCCTGAACAATCTGGAATGACCTTAGTTCCCAACTATTTTTAATTTGATCGTGTTGACTCTGTAAGTTGTTGATATTCTCATAATAATGATCCATTCTGCTTTAGATGGAGTTAGTTTCTATTACTTACAATGGAGAAAGACCTAACCACTGCTAAACTTAATCTCAATTCTCTTTCAAAGGAATCTCCACTTTTTGATATTGTGTATGTATTGTTTTCTTATAATCAGTAAAAAAAATACTTTACCTAAAAACATATGCACATTTGATATCCCGAAACTGTGAATAGAGATCACATTGCATTAGGACACTATAATAGAGAACAATTAAGTAGAAAACCTACCTTGAACTTTGGTTTTGTAAGCGTGGCTTGCAAGGAGACAAAAATTGGATGTGCCTGTACAACACATGTATTGTTTCTGCAGAGACATTTTGAGAATGTTATTCTTGAATCTCATAGATTTTCCCTTCTGAGGATCAATGCAATGTTCTATATCAAGTAAAGCTAAATATCACCTGAAAACCAATATTTTCTGCTGGATAGAATTGTAAAACCTATATACCAAAGCTTTTCTTACCTCTTCTAATCATAGAGCCATATGAATTTCTTGGTTAATTCGATTATAAAGCCTTAAATCGAAATATCCAAGGGAAGGACCTGGTGATTTTCATGGTCAATGAACTGTTTCCTTCTTTGCTTTCAGTGATATGAAATTCTAGCTGTACTTAAGTGCCAACAAGAAATTTACAATTTTGCCTTATCCATTCATTTTTATCAGTATTATTAAAGGCATAATCAAAGATCCCACTGGGCTGATGATTACTAAAGGCAGTAATCACAAATGTTATTAAACTTGTAAAGCATTATTTTGACTAAATTTCTATCCCACCCAAATTTAGTAGTCAACCAAGTTTGGTAGTCTGAAACCAAGTTTATCCTTTACTTCCTTTATTTTGTCGCATTTTTCTCTTCAAAAATAACAGTTATTCTTTCTGATAGAGGCATAGAATTCCATTGTTTATATGTACTATATTTTCTCGATCCATTCACCTACTGAAGGACCATTGCCCCATTAACAAGGAAATGGAAGGGCTCAAAGAAACATAGACTCCATCGGTTTCCCTCATTTGTAATAATTAGTACAGGTCTAGGATTGTCCTAGCACAAGATCATAGTAGCTCAATAGCTATGTACATATGAACACATAAGATGATGCTAAGCAAAATGAACTCTAAGTTATAGAAACAAGTGGTATATCATTGTTGTAGTTATTTTCAATGTACTATGTGAAATTATGCCATTTTCTTTTGTCTTTCTTCCCCAGGGTTTTACCCCTGATGTCACTGTGACTGATTTTGGTACTCTGGGTATTGTCTATATCTTTATTGGAACTAGGGAAGGAGAACATCAAAATAGAGAGACAAAGGGTAAAAGGCAAACCAATGCAACAGCAATTCTTACAAAACTATATGCTGTACACCAACTTACAACTCATGAGGCAGGGAGGGAAGTGGGGAGGGGGAAGGAGGGAGAGAATGAGAGAGGAGGTAACAAGTTTGATAAGAAATGTACTCATTTCTTTACGCATGAAACTGTAGCCCTTCGGTACATCACTTTGACGATAAATAAATTTAAAACAAACATATTTTGTTACTATTTCATCACTAGAAGTAATAAATGAAGAAGTAAAGGAGCTGAGCAAACAAAATGTTACCAAGCCTTTTGTCACTTACATAAAACCATCAGAGAATGAAAGTAACCATTTTTTCCTCAAGAAATGTCTCTCCTTAATAACTATCCAGTCTTCAGGAACTGTAATGTTAGTAGGTGTCCACCACAGGGTCTGGGAGCCATAGACTGTGATGGGACAAGGGTAGAGAAGAGTATGGAGGGGTTAGAACACAACCTCTTGCTGACATAGCCAGCTCTTCTTTCCTGTGGAGAAAAGCAGCATTCAGGACTTTCTTCTGATGTCTGAAATCTTTCCTGATTTTCTACTATACCAGCATCTGTGACATGTGTTCAGGCTGAGAACACACTTAGGAGACTTAAGGAACTTCTCTACCCAGTCTCAATCTGCAAATGCTCATGGCACCTTAACATGGCAGCTCATCTTTGCTATGACCAGGATTACTATGGCAGCAATGACTGCCCATACCAGTCACAATTTATCCACATCTTGCGTTCTATCAACAAGCCCCTATCTTCCACACATCAAGACACTTCCAGAATTTTTACTGTCAACCACATCTATGAATACATCCCTGGGTTATGACCCAGTTCTAGAAACCAACAGCTGAATCATTTACTTCTGGTTCAGACTTTCTTTTCAAACCAATAGCCACACGGAACAAATCAATAACAACAGGTTAGATTTACAAAATACTTGAAGCAACTATTTTTCCACATATTAACTCTCTTGACCCTCACAAAACTATAAGAAATCGGTGCTATTACATCCATTTTTCTTTTTTTCACAATTTTTCTTAGCATTAATAAATTGTACAGGAGGCTTATATTTTGAAATGTCCATAGTGCATACATGCATAGGATGTACCTCTATCTGTCTCACCCACTCTGTCACCCTCCCACACTTTGCTTTCCCCTTCCCAAACCAATCTCACCAGGCATCTGAATTCCATCTCACACACATACATAAAATACCATGACCCTATGTGCACTCCTTCACCAACTTTCCAAGTAAAGAACTAAGACCTCAGGCTAAGTCAATCACCCAAGGTCATACTATCCAGGTGGATTGCTAGGAATGGATCCCTATCCTAATTGCTTTTCTCTGATCACCTCCACCGCTGTGCTTTGTACAGAGCACAGCCTTGGGTTTATCTAATTCACCATCTGGGAACTTGCGTATTGCTTACTCTACTTCTTCCACTGGAATTCATCCTCGCATTGTTACCATGACTTTTCCTCACATCCCTTCCCCAGACCATCTCATACCACTCTAGCAGAAGGCCAGCCAGATCCTGAGAGAGCCACTGGCGATTCAAGGAGTTCTTTAAAACTCCCTCTGGCATGCCAAAGAGCAGTATAAAGAATACAACGACAGGCACCAGGTCTCAGGAGAGAAAATCTGACAGCGAGATACCATCTGTTTCTACTCCTATCTACACAGACCATCTGCTCTTGCTCAAAATACTGCACAACTGCTACTTTGGGTCATTTAAGGTCAGAGGAATCATCAACTCTTCAACTGTTGTCTATCCACATGTCCACCTTGTCTTCTCCTGATACCTGCCAATGCCTGGCCTCCCAAAGCCCCACACTTCATTGCTTAGGCCTGCATGAATCCTTGACAACTGGATAGAGAAGAAGATTATCTGTTGGGAGGATTTTGAATTCCCATTTGTAAGAAGGTTGAATCAAGCAGTAGGTAACATTGGAAGTACAGGTCTGAAAATTAGTACTTAAAGGTTTTCTCCCACAACATAATAAACATGGAATCCAAACTTGGAATCTCTGTTTAGAAAAACAGTTTGACATTTTGTCTGTGCCACTCCTGGCCTACATATATCTAGCCTTTTCCTATCACACTAAGTTTCAAGGCTATCTTTAATTTGAACTCAGTTTGGGGGCTACCTTTGGCTAGCCTACAAAAATAGTCTCAAAACTTAGAATTCCAAACAATGCACCAGAAGTCCCTGTGTCTCCTATATTTCTGTTCTTTCACCTATTTTTGTGTTCTCAATCTCTTTTTATTCTCTGCCTTTTTGATGTATATCTTTCTAAATGTGTAAGCCAATATCATATCCCTGCCAGGATGTGGGGCTGTCTAAGTGGGGTGCTGAGTTTACCACAGACCTATATCTACAAAAGGAAGGGAGAAACTAGATTGGAAAAAGGTAGAATTTGAACTGTTGAAGGCCTAGCAAAACTTCTACTGACCCCAGTCTCCGGAGAAAGCCACCCATCATCCTATTCAGTGTTACCTCCTATTGATGGCCACCCTTGAAGTGTGTGACTTGGGTGATACAGCTGCCCTTTTCCAACACAGCTGGCAAGAGGAAGATTTGTTTGAGAAGATCTGTTTATATCTTTCATCATGTAAACAACACAGTGTTATAAGACAAGATATCTGAGCTGTGTATCTCCTAGTCCAGCACAGGTTCTCTTCTTAAAGTTCCTACCCAGGGGAACTGTCCAGACCCAGGTGTACAATTTGTATTTAGTGTGTTAGTCCCATTGCATACTTTAATCACTTAGGACTTCTTTCTCTGGGCCCTGGAGAGTCAAGATTCAAATCTGAAGAGGACAAACTCTTTCCATAATGAGTTCTATTTTGTCTTCAGAGATTTCACTTTCTTTGCTACTAGAAAGGCTCTAGGGTTTGCTTGTGGTTTCCTGTGTGCTCTCATGTCTGTCATCTTCACTTAGGCTCTTCTTCATTTCTACTTCCTTGAAGAATCCTGAGCCTTTCCCTTTTGTAAAACCTTCCTTTAGTTCTGTCACCTCAGCTGGACCCCTTTTAGTTCTGTGGTAAGTCTTTTTTTTTTTTTTTTCAAAACTGGTTCAGTGCATCTCAAACTTTTCTACCAAAGAATTCCTGACTTCAGAGAAGGAAAATGTGTACTACCGAGGGTCCCCATAGGAAGCTCAGAGCTTCTTTCTCCAGGCACAGAATTTCTTTGAAGCCTCAGTGTTTCATCTTAAAAATTCATATGAATTTCACATTCTACTATATAAAATATATGTGCTAGTTTTAATATTAAAATGGTGTTTTAAATTACTTAGTAGTGAATAAATTTATTCAGGAAGATTTACCAATTTATGCATGGGTTCACATACCTTCTGAAATAACCTTGCATATATCAGCTTTAAATTTATAGAAGTAGGAGGTCATACTTTTGAAACTTAGTTATAAATGTGGCTCAGAATCCTAAACTAAAAATTTAAAATATGTTCTTGATATCAACTTACATGCATTGAATTATGTTTTCACAATGCTCTGTATTTCAATATACACCCAAAGTAAGATTATAAATGAAAAAGACTAACATGTTTCTTCTAAAGGAGGAGAGAGCAGATCCTATCAAATAATAAATTAGATACTCAGTTCAAATAAATATCAATAAATAATCTTCCAAGGTATACTTTATAAACTTGAAATAGCATTTAAACACAATTCATTAAAGATATTTATATGGGGTCATAAACACCATATATCTTTAGAGTTAGAGTTAGAGTTCTTTGATGGCTGACTTAGGAGTAAAATTTATGGATCCAGTCTCTGTAAAACTATCAAACTTTAGACTCTAGAGAAACAAATAAAATGTATATCACTCAGACTGATTTCCCATTGTGTTCTTTCTAACAAATTCTTAAACAGAAAACACCATTCATTCATTTATTTAACAATACTTGAGCACTGCTGGGGACTGAGTAAGTATCAGGTTCTATGCCTCAAGGAGACAGACTTGGTTTTTCTTGGAGGCAATACCTTTTGTGGCCAAGGATGGGAAAGTAACTAAAACTAGTAATAATTTAAAGTAGCAAACTTTGGCAAGAATCTATAGCACAGTTATTTTGGGATATCTGGTTTGAGACAAAGGAAAGGCATTCATAAAACTTATAAACACTGAGATACTTTGTTTTGTGTAAATGGATAATACTTGACTTCAGATCTGCACACTGGTAGTTCAAGGACACATTGAAAGTCAAGTACAAAACTAGTTTCTAAAAACTGTTTTCTGCACTTGAGTTAGGCAACTTGTTAGTGTGCTTGTGTTGTGCAAGTGCTCTGGAGGATCTGAGAGACAAAATAAGCTCAGGGGTCTGATGTTATTGTTCACACAGTGCCTCACTGCATGAAAGGATTCACTGCTAATAAATAGTGCAACTGTGCCCTATTTTCAATGCTGAATCAATGTTTACTATTTTAGTTGTCCATTTGTTTATTGAATTAATGTTTCCTGAGGAGCTGCTATGCACATTTCTACTTATACTACATATAGTGGAACAACAGAAGATGAACTATTTGTGCTCTAGAGAGCCAGAGAACAAAGGGATGGATTTGGGGGCTAGTTTGGTATAGCTGGCACAACTTGAGATGAGTAAGAGATTGAGAGAGACCAACTCTAAGAACAAGAAGATTTTTAGGTAGCTCCTAATACAGTCATAAAAAAGAGAAAGTAGAAATTTATTGATGGGAACCTCTCAGAATGACCCAATCTGTTACATTTGTGGTGCTTAGGAAACTACCAAGCAGAAATATCTCATAGAAAGCTGGATATGTGAGCATGAAGGAAGCTCAGCTGGAAGTTTAGATTTGGGAATCAGGGGTGTGAAGCTGGCATCTAAAGAAAGTGGAAGGAAGAGATGGTCTCAGAGTTCTAGAAAGAATAGGAGAAATAGAAATATGTATGGTTTTGAGAAAACAGGATAAAAGTAACATGCGATACATCCAAAACAAAGTGATTGTAAAGGAAAACAAGCTACTATTACTTCAGAAAACAGATCTAGCTTGTTTGGGGTAGAAGGGAAAGGTAAACAACAATCTGTGAGTGCTAGTGAGAGGCAGAAAGAGTTCACTGGGTGTGTTAAGATAGGGTTCATTTGTATATTTATATTGTTCTCAGTAGAGAACAGGATGAGCAATATGGAACTATATGTTGAGTGGATGGAGAGAAGAGAAATGTAGAGAACAAAGCCTGGCATGAGTAGGAGGACTCTATGAACAGTGAGAAACTGACCTGTCTCTGCAATACCTTCACAAGTATAGTTTAGCAGCAGATCACCCTGAGTAGAGAAGAGTAAGACCGGGAGAATGTGACAGTACAGCTGAAGAATTAGTGTAAATGAAAGAACTCTAAGAACCAATAACTTTCTACTCTTGCATAGATTTGTGGCTCAATGAAAATTACTTGGGAATCTTATACCCCACTTTTCTCTTAACAGTAGATAAATAGGTCTATCTCAAAGATTCATCAAAATATAGTAATGCAAAGTGTTTTGGCCACAACTGCCTCTCACCTAGCCAGAAGTATTCTTATTAGTATTATAACACTGCATAATATTAATATATATTAGTATAAAATTATATGTACTGTTAGTAGCATGTAAAATTGTAAAAAAAATAAAATTAGGATACTAACTGTTTCTTTTTCACTGTTTTACATTAAAGTCAATGGTTAGCTTCATAACTAAAAGAAAAGGAGATGAAAGACTTTTACAAATGTTAGATTTTTTTTCGGGCAAAGAAGAATTTATTGGAGAGAAATCATACTGTCTGTCTGCACAAGATAGAGGCATGCAGGGGGTACAAGGGAGGTAGGAGAAGGGAAGGGCACAGGGGAAATGCAAGGAGCAAGGGGAAGGCTGCAAAGAGGCCAGGGGCAATACAAGGGAAAATGTTAGTTTTTCTATTTCCCATTCACTGCAGTCCACTGCTAACTTCTATTCTATTCTTGGTGTCTATGAGGAATTTGCTTGTCCTCCTAGGTAAAATTTTGAGGTTGATAAATGTTGTCTATGTTAACCAAATGTTGCTATGATAAAAATAATACTTTTGTGTAAAAGTGTTATTTGTGTTTTTGATACACCAAAAGCTATAAATATGTATTGTATGTTATCTATTATGTCTTTTGAGCTTAGTGGCAATTGTACAAGTGGGACCAATACCACAAGCAATACCATAAACCTATCACCTATGGAACTTTACTCTGCCTTTTAATTTATTACTATTAATTTTATCACACTAACATTTTTATATGATCTATCCTCTCAGGAAAATTCTAAGTACAAAATAGAGTATTAGTAACTATAGACATTGCATTGTTAGTATATCTACAAGATTTAGTCATTTTCTACCACTGAAATACTGGGCCTCTTAGCTAGCCATTCTCCCACCCTCTGGTACCTGGGAACCTTCATTCTCCTCTTTGCTTCTGTGAGTATGATTACTTTAGTTTCCTTAGGTAAGTAGTTTGATTTATTATTTTCCCTTCTCTGTATGACTTATTTAACTTAGCATAATATTTTGTGGGTTCATCTAACAGAGGAGGGGTACTAGGCTGGGAGTATGGGCAGAGGTTGCTTCTTCTGGAACTACTTCCTGCTGTAAAGGGGCGAAGTAGTCAGGTGTCCCTGATTCATCATTTGGCCTGGTACCGTCCAGTTTGGTTGGTAAAAGTCCTCATCATTTCCACAAGAATGGTTATCAGGGCCAATGGGTGTCATGGTCTCCTCTGGCTACCTCCTGCAGCTTGGGCACATCAAGGAGTCCCTGGAGCTGGGGTCTTCAGGGTCCAGATCTGCGCTGGGCACAGCAGTGTAGTAAGAGGATGGCCTTGAACTGCAAGTTCCCAGGTGGTGTCCTCGGTGAGGGATGTTATCCTGTTAAAAGAGACTTTTGAAAAGGTCAGGCAAAAGGCTGACAAGTTCACAAGACCAGTTAACATGAACAACATGGGAGAGCACACCCTGGGCATGAGCCAGAAAAGTTCCATTTGGAACATAAACCCAATTGTGGCCCATTACAAGGACTGGGGGCAGGAAGGAAGTGTTTAGGGATAGTGGACTGGTTGGGAGTAACCAGTCAGAAGCGCATATATATATATATATATATATATATATATATATATATATATATATATATATATATATGTATATGTATCAAGTAACAAAGGCAAGAATGCAAGTTTCTGTCCTGACGGAAAATGGACAAGTATGGACATTAGGTGGGTAAACAACTATTCCTCTTGATCTCCCGGCTCTGATTAATTTTGAAAGGCCAAATTTCAATTGACTCCATTTAAGATGAGACTTCATCTCCTCTTACTCCTCTCCATGGTTCCTCGTTGTCAGGATTGACCTCATCCTGAAGGTCTAGGTGCTCATTGCTTGGATAGGTTGTCCCAGTTGGTATTCACGGAATTTGAACCCAAGGCCTAGGCACTGTCCCTGAGCACTTCTGCTCAAGGCTAGCACTCTACCACTTGAGCCAAGGTGCCGCTTTCAGCATTTTGCTGGTTCTCTTGAGCCAAGCTTCCAGTCTGGCTCTTTGCTGGTTAATTGGGAGAGGGAGTTTTAGAGGGAGGTGTTGGGTTTTTTTTCTCTGCCCGGGCTGGCTTCGAACTGCAATCCAAGGAGTCTTAGCTGTAAAAGCCCTTTTTTATTTCCAATTAAAGCAACAAGGAGACCAAGGGGACTAGAGCTTACCTGTACCTTGTCAAGAATTGACCAACAAGCACTTGCTAGAGTTCTGCTGTAATACTTAGAGAGCAGCAGACTGAATGAGATCCATATGTCATCAAATCAAATCATATCATTTAACCTTACTGGCAGGTGGAAGAGAGGACAAATGAATAACAATAATTAAGAGGGCAAAGGGTTGGGACGATGTAAAAGTCTCAGCTTCAGCAGATCCAAAGTGGCTGTGTCTTCCATCCCGAATCAGCAGGCTTTGTTAGTCATATGTGATGGAGGCAGGCAAGAGAGATGAGTTGGATCAGGGTGAGGCTGTAGTAGCATATCAGAGTCCACTGGGTAGATTGTCACACTTCCTGCTGGGTTGCCTGCAAATTTCTACACAAGACTGGTTAAAGACATTTGAAATCTCCCAGTATTCCCTGGTTGCTGACTCTGAGTACTATGGCTTTTGTAGGCTGGTGCCCTACTGGTATAAGCACGGTGACAACTTTAAACAGATTTTAGAAGGCTTGGGCCTTTAACCATCTTCCTAGTCACAAGATCCACACAGACCAAAGGCCCACCAACCAAGTCTGCTCTCTGCAGCAGCCATGACAGTTTCTGAGACATGGAGGGGGAAGACACCAATGCTACCCCAATGCAAACCTGTGGCCACCAAACACAACTCTGATGCTTTTAACCTTGGAGTAAGTCTTGTTTGCAACTCTGTCATGATAGGCCTGCTATAAGCCCAAATCTAACTTTGGGAGGGGGTGGGGCAGAGCCAGGGCAGGAGCACTCTGGGCCTGTCAAAATCTTCACAGGATGCCTAGATTCCCTGAGCAGTTTTCCATGAAAGAGAGAGAGAGAATAAGGAATCACTAGTAGTGAAACCAGGCAGTTTTGGAGCAGACTGTGGAGGCAGCTCCCTATAGCCATGGACTGCCACAGTCCAAACAGCTAGCACACATGTCGACCTGAATACTATAAAGCAAAATATTAATTCTGGGTTAGGAAAATAGAGATTAGCAGCCACATTTGCACACTTGTTCCAAAATGACTCTGGTCCCTTGATCTTAAAAAGTTTATGAGAGCACAGGAGAGAAAAATGGAGAAGCAAAATCTTAGTCTATACCAAAGAATTGTCAGGATCAGATGTACATTTGACTTTTAGCATAGATGGACATAAATAATAACACACTGATTTTACGTCATTATACTTATACCACATGCTGCATATTAGAACCTTTTGGAGTTTTTCTTAGACACATTTGCTTGTACCCTGCATATCAGTTTGGGTTTAAAACCTGGGTTTCCCCCCCACCCTTTGGCTTGGAGTCTGGTGATAAGAGTCAGGATTGCCTCCAGGCTGTTTACTGTGACCCCACCCACAGGCTGCAAAGACTTAAAGTAAGTTAAAGTAGTAGATAAAAAGGCAAGTAATTTTTAAACTATGATGCTAGTTTTTACATGTTTTGTGAACAGACATACAAATAGACATAGACAGTTGTGCACAAGCTTTGGGGCGCGCTTAGAATTTTTTTTTTTAATTGGCCATGTAAGTTTTCTGGAATTCCAGTGGCAAAATGATATTATTTTGTCCATATTTTAGAACAATGTGGTCAGTTAGAAAACAAAAAATTTTTCCAGCAAACAAAAATTTTCACAGATTATCCGGAGAGGAAATTGAGAAGCCACATTTTGAGAAACCAGTTCAGCTCCAATGGGGAGCTGAAGTGGGATGCTATGACCAGAGAAAGTCCAGGAGATGGGAGACAGGACACGAACAGAGCAGACACATGTCACAGCTTAATGGCAGAGGAGCTGGTCAGAGCCTTAGCAGGCTCACAGCAAGACACCTTCATTGCAAGGCCACAGTTACAGAGTTAAGGGTGGGGGACAGGATTGCCCGGAGCTTGAGTCTCCACATCCCTGCCCAGCCTCGAGAAATTTGGCACTCCCATCACCTGGGGGATGGATGGGCTTCCATCTCCAAGATTTTTTGAAACCTGATGGAACCAAGACAGTGCTTGCTAAAACCAATTCTATTGTCCACCACGTGGTCAATGCTAGAGAAAACACGATTTAGCCAACAACAATCAGAATTTAACTGAATCTCCAAACTTAGCAAACATCAACAACAAGAACCGAAAGCCTTCCTTTGTCTCTTTTGAAGCAGATGTTAAGTAAATAAGCCCTTTTCCTCCTGGGCAGCCAGGGGGCTGTCTCCCTTCCATCCAAGACATTTCTCAGCAAATGCTTCGCAGGCTCTTTGAGGCCACCTCAGAAGCGGGAGGAGTGTCTTAAAAGGGCCTTCACTGTTCCCAGGGCGATCCTCTCCCGGGTCCATGCAAGATGGTGGGAAGCCTCCGGTGGGGGAGGGGTGATTAGGCAGCAGAGGCTGCCCCCCATCCCCCCCTGCACCTCGCTCATTCGCCATGGGTCCTGGGGCCAAAGGGCTTGGCCCGGGATCCGGGGGATCAGGCCAAGACTTGTCTATGGGCTCATCGGAGTGAGGCATTCTCTTCCTGGGCAGAGGGAAGGCTGTTTCCCTCCCATCCAAGATGTTCCCGCATGCCACCCAGGGTGCAGCATGCTTCAACGCTTCCCAGACCCTCCTGGCCTGGGAGTCCGAGACCTCCAAACCTACGTTTTGGAGCATGAAGCTCAGCACTTTGAGCGCTTGATCATCATGCTGAGCTTGAGCCTGCCCCATCTTTTTGGGGGTACCCTCACCTTAGAACTCAATTGGCCTGGCTTGCTGATAGTTTTACCTCATACGTCCTCCTTGCCCCACATTGGGTGCCAGACGTTGGGGTTTTGGGCCTCCTGCGCTCTCCTGTCCTGCGGGAGAGATGGGAAAACACACCCCACCCGGATGAGCCAAGAAGAGGAAAGGGCAGACAGATTGCCCACACCCAGCCCCCCTTTCGTCAGAGGACAAACAGACAGTCTGGGAGCCAAGTCAGTGCTAAGACTCTCTTTAATGGGGGAAATGATCTTAAACGGGTCAGAGAGCGGCAGAAGGGGAGGGGTATGTGCACCCATGAAGGGATGCCTGAGCTGTCCATCAAGGGTGGAGAGCCGAGGGACCAATCCTAAGAGGCGGCCTTCTATGTCACAGCCCACAGGTCTGCCTCTGGGTTCACCACCAGGACCATCTCGGCTACACATGGTCTTAAGGCTGGGAGGCAGTGCCAGCTAGAACTGCCCCTCTGCACAACAGCCATGAGGCCCTAGGACTGGGAAAACAGGCGAGGCCAACTAATTGCCTCCTAATAAAGCAAGGCATCCGGGCGGGCGTTCTCCACATTCATCCATATTGAGAACAGCAGGATTAGCTTTAAAATTATCTGAGCTTCATTTAGTCTTGTTTTTGACAAAGTTAAATGATTTCAAAAACCTTTTGAAAGTCATTTTATTCAGATTGTTACTTGTTGATTTCAATGAGCTTCCAAGCTCTGGAAACATGACATTAATGGATGAATAGATGGTGTAGTTTAGTGGTTGAGGACTTTACTAATGTGTGAAGCCCTAGATTTGATCCCTTAGCACTGCAAAAGCTAAGCTAAAACAACAACAACAACAACAACAAAAACCATAGTAGCATAAGATTCATTCAACTTCGTAAAATATGAGTGAAATAATACAAAAATTTAAGTGTGCTAGGAATATATTTCATTATATGTAAAAAGACAAATATTCTCCAGTGATTTTCCAGTGAATATTTATGTTTACATTTGTATATTATTTGTTACTAATCTCAAGAACAGAATTATGGTTTAAAAGTGTTCACGGGATTAGAATTTTTATTATTCAGAATTGCAAATAAAATAGCTATTACACTTTATAAAATTCTATTTATGTAAAGGTAATGTTCAGTTTCCCAGTTTTATTAGTTTTATTTCAAGTACTCATTAGCCACATGTGGCTAATGGCAGATAAAGAACATTTATATCATTGCAAAATTCTCTTGGAGCTGCTGAATTTACTCTATTCCTAACAGGCTATATAAATGTATCTAGACATTTTCCATTAGATCTTTATTTCCTAAGCTTTACCTGTCAAAAATAGTATCATCAACTGCTCAAACCTGGAACAGATGCTAGAATAGGCCACCACTAAACTGTCATTTCCTCTTCATATTTGTTTAATTTTCCTTGGGATATACACCCCAACAGGATATCTTTAAGATGAAAAATTTCAATGGTAATTCTTCCAGAAATGCTGTTCTCTAATTTGAAGCAGTTTTTCAAATGACTCTACTCCTTTTTATTTAATTGCATCTGTAAAACATCATATAAAATCAAGAAGTTATACAAAAAGGAAATGAGAAGTTGAAGAACTTGTGCTGTCTCTCTTTCTGCATTTGGAAGTAGGCTTTTGTAAGCACAAGGATAAGGCATAATCTCATTTGGTTTATGATATGACAGAAGCCAGTCATGGTTTAATTAATTCAGGGTTGTTTTCATTTTGGTTGGATGGGACAAATCTGTTAATAGAAACAATGTATAAATAAAGAAGAGTCAGAAGAGGATGTTGAGTATGGGAAGGGGGGGGGACTGACAAGAACTAAGGTCTGCAAAAAATCATCTTTTCATGAGAGACAAAAACTGGCTGCAGACAGATGCTTGTAAGACCCCATCTTTGTTGAAAAGGACAGCTTTATAAATAGATGCACAATAACAGCAGCCAGCTGTTCAGAATAATTTCCAGGAGATATTTGGTGATGACAACCTGAAGAAAGTCATCAATGCAATTACTTCACACCAAATCAGTCCAGCAGATCTGTTGAACTCTTTTGCTTATTGTGAGTGAGATACTCATTATTCTTGAAATGCCAATGTTACTTGCTCATATTTTTTAAATAAACAATGACTTCAATGGCAGATTATATTGTATCATCATTAATAATTTAATTGGTTATGATTAACTCATTGGATTAGTGGTTCAAACAAGTAAGGCCAAGTTTCAATTTACTGTCTAAAGAGAAACACTACATCTCAACACAATGGACTGCACTTAACATTACTTAGTCATTTCAGAAAAGCACCCAGCTGGCTGGAAGGATATTCTGGACTGAATTTCCAGGGAAACCAGGACCAGGTTCTTTAATTTTGTCTTGATCACTTTATCAAGACATACATGGGGGTAATTTTTACATAGTTCTCTATAAAAGTATCTATCTATAAACTCAACCAGTGCTTCTCCAAATGCATTTATTTTACAAATACCAATGCTCATTGTTATTCCTTTTTTTCTCTCCATTACTTATTCATTGACTTATTCTTGGCTTTTCTAGTGAGTTTTGAAAAAGTGAAGATTAAAATTCTCCTGGTTTTACATGACAGCCAAACATACACAATTTCTTTTAGTAAAAAGTTGACTAGATTTAGGGTCCCCACAGAACACAAAGAACTCCCCTATGACCCAGCAGCCCCATTTTTGGGCATCTACCCAAAAGATTACAAGCAAGACCACACTAAAGCCACAGCACATCTCTGTTCATCGCAGCACAATTTGCCATTGCTAAAATCTGGAACCAACCCAGTTGTTCCTCAGTAGATGAGTGGATCAAGAAAATGTGTACATATACACAATGGGATTTCATGCCTCTATCAGAAAGAATGACATTGTCCCATTTGTAAGGAAATGGAAGGACTGGAAAAAATTATACTAAGTGAAGTGAGCCAGATCCAAAGAAATATAGACTCTATGGTTTCCCTCACTGGTAATAATTAGTACATGTCTAGGATAATCCTAGCTGAAGATCACAGTAACATATGAGCACTATAAGATGATGCTAAGTGAAATAAATTCCAAGTTATGGAAATATGTGGTTTATCATTTTTGTTGTTATTTTCAATGTGCCATGTGAAATTATGCCAGTTTTTGTCTTTCTTCCCCTGGGTTTTCCCCCTGATGTCACTGTTACTGATTTTGGTACCCTGGGTATTGTATATATGTTTATTGGAACTGGGGAAGGGAAAGGGAACATCAAAATTGAAAGACAAAGGATAAAAGATGATCCAATGCAACAAAGTTAGTTACAAAACTATATTCTGTAAACTAATGGTACAACTCATGGGGAGGGGTCGAGGGAACTGGGGAGGGGAAAGGTAGAGTAAATGAGAGAGGAGGTAACAAGTTGGATAAGAAATGTACTCACTACCTTATGTATGAAACTGTAACCCCTCTGCACATCACTTTGACAATAAATAAATCATTTTTAAAAATCTGAATAGAATGCAATATACCACATCTCATTTTAAATCAACCTTGGCTGTGTGGGTGGAGGCTTTCTTGCTGGGCTTCATGGAGTCAATCCTTAGCAGACCAAGGATGGGCTTCAGATGGACCTTTTAAAAGTAAACCTCTCAAGTTGCATGCAAAATATTGTTTTTTCTTTCAAGGAGAAAGTTTACAGTTTTTATTAGTCATTGAATGGAGTCTTGAATCCCACAAACTTAAAAACCATTATCAAAGAGAAAAAATATATATCTAACCTTGTTCTTTCCTGTTAAGCCATGCCTTTATCTGGTCGTGTACCATAAATATTTTATGTGAAATAAAGGATTTATTTTGGTTCCAATTCTGGGCTTGAACTCAGGGCACTGAGCTTTTTTTTGCTCAAGGCTAGTGTTCTATTACTTGAGCCATAGTTACATTTTAGGTTTCCTTTTTTTTTTTTTTCTAGGTAATTCGAAATAAGAGACTCAAGAACTTCCTTCCTAGTCACAACAGAGGATCACAGGAGCCCAATAGCTATACCCTTATGAACACATAAGATAACACTAAGTGAAATGAACTCCATGTTATGGAAACGATTGTTGTAACTACTTTCAACGTGCCATATGTAATTGTAGCCTCTATTATTGATGATCTTCTTGTATCACCTTCCTGTGGTTGTACCTACACTTTCTCTGTATCTTATCTGAGTATATTGGAAACCAGGTATACTGGTATTAGAACTAGGAAATTGGAAGGGAATACCAAAATCGAGAGACACAGGGTAAAAAAAGACAACTACAAAAGCAATACTTGCAAAACTGTTTGGTGTAAATGAACTGAACAACTCATGGGAGTGGGGGGAAGGGAAAGAGGATGGGGGAGGGGGGAATTAAGGAGGAGGTAACAAACAGTATAAGAAATGTATCAATGCCTAATGTATGAAACTGTAACCTCTCTGTAATTCAGTTTGATAATTATATACATATATGTATATATATACATATATACTTATATACATATGTGTATATATATATATACTACAGCCCCCCCCCCAAAAAAAAGAACTTGCCTGCCTGAGCTGGCTTTAAATGGCCATCATCAGATTGATTAGCCTCTTGATTGGTGAGGGTTATAGGCCTCGGCCATTCATTGGTACCTGGTAAAATAAATCATTCTTATGGCCAAAGTATTGCAAAGGAAACAGGACCTTAGCCCAACAACTCCAAGCTTTTCCTTCCAGCTGTGGAATGACTTCTCCTATGTCATCAAGGAACCACATCTGGCAAAAGTAGCTTCTATTTCAGGAATGATATCAACTGAAAAAAAGAAAAGTATTTTCTTGACATGTGGTACTAGGGATTAAACCCAGAGCCTCACACATTCTAACCAAGCATTTTTATTCCTTTGAGCTATACCCTTAATTATTTTGTTTGTATTTTCTTTTTGAGGTAGCGTGCCCCTAGCTTTACCTGGGCTTACCTCAAACTTCAATATTCCTGACTCCATGTTCCAAGGAGCTGAGATTATAGTCAAATGCCACCATACCTGGCTCTGATAGTCTTGTGTGAAGTATCCCAAATGTGCATTAGAGGATAATACTCGTGTATAGAAATGAGGTGTGTGTCACCCATCCTACCACCTTAAATATGTTACATATTGTCCACTCTTTTTTCAGAGGAAAGAAAACAGCACTGTTTAACCTACTAGTGCATTTTACCAAAAAGCTTTGATATTACAACTTACCAAAATATCACTTGTTGTCTCTCTGCAGAACAAAGTGGCACATTTCTGCTTTAGCATCATCTTTGTTAACATCTGTTTGGAGTGGTTTCATCTCTGCTCTCTGAATTCCAGATGCAAGAGCAATCAATTAGTTTTATTTGTTCTGAGAATGTCTAATTGTCTTTGGTATGAATTCTTACAGTTCACGTAACCTTTGTTGGGTACTTAGGCACTTTGGTGAGGTTTATTTATTTTGTAAAGCAGAAGTACCAGTATGCTAGAAGGACTCAAATATTAGTGAGATATTAGTGAGATTCTCATTATTGCCATTATATTATTTCATAAAGCTATACCCATACAAACTCCGTATGTACTGAATTCTCTTAGAATTATTTTGTATTCTGACATTTGGAAATGTAATTATTGGTGTTCACTTACACAGAGCACACATTTATTGATAAATTTTATACATAATATTTGCATATATTATTTGATATTTCATCTTTGTCAGTTTTTTTAATCTCATTGCTCTCCTGTGATTTTGGCTGGCACTCAAACAGTACGCAGCTGCCACAACTAATTCCCTTAACTAATAAATTTTGGTAAGTTTTTAAAAGTATTTTTTCTATCACAAAAGTTGCTATTTATTTTATGAATGCTGAAGCATATCATTTAATATATTCTTGTAATGTGAGGTAGCAATTTTTATTGGTTTGCTCTGTTTCCTCTCATTCATATATATCACTACATCACAGATAGGGCTTGTCCGTTTTCCTTTCTGTTCCTTTTGTATGTTTATTTCTCACCTATGAAGTAAAACAGAAAGTCAGGCTATGAAGCTAAACATCTTTCTTCTGATAGTTTGACCTTATTTCTAGGGACAAGATAGTTATATTACATTAAGGTTATTGTAAGGTTATTTAGAGTATATCCCACACAAACTATATAATATACATAATACTTTTTATTGACTAAACTGTAATTTTATTAAAACCAAATTTAAATAAATCGTCTTTTTTCAAAGGTAGTTCAGAAACTCACAGCCAAACCTGAAACTGGTTTTGAAAGCCATGATATTGTATGTTTTCTATAATGATGTTCACTTATGCTATTGACAATACTCTTTCTTGGACCTTGATATTTAACTTCTCAAAGCATTTTGTCTTCTTTACTTCTTTTGGTATTAACCTTCTTTTCAGCATTCTAACATTTAACACCAAACTGTCTCTTCTTAAACAACATAAAATTATGTTGACTTAGCTTACATTTCTTCTATTTCTTCAGTTACAAATTGTAATATGTTCATTTTATGTCTCTCTCCCTAGTTTACATGACATAAGAATGTTGTTAAATCCCTATTGGTTTTCACACTCACACATATGTGCAAATACAGAAACTCAGATGACATACAGTTATTTTTGGAATCTTCAGGTTTAGAATCCAAAATCTATGCATATGGTTTTTAACTTTTAATTTTCTAAATGTTCTTATTAACTTAAAGATCAGTATAATTTTCTTGCTGAAATGTTTGGGAAGAAAAAAAAAACTAGGGAAAGCCTTGACCAACTTGCATCAAGGAGTACTAAAGTGTAATATAGATGTGTGAAGGGGGAATGGAAAGCAACCTGAAGGGTTCCCACTAGTCCAAATAAGGGGAGTTAGAGGATTAGTAGGATTTATTTCATCACAAGAAATGATGAAATGATAGAATAAAAACATACCTATGAGTCTAAAGAAGAAAGGAAAATGAAATGGTAGGCCTAATTAAAGATGGTACCTAGAGCCATCATACATTTTAAAAATTGACAGTGAAAGAGCCAAAAAAAACTCTAGTTTTTTTTGTTTAGTAAACAGAGCTTATTTTAGTTGATAAAAGGACATTCATTCTTTATTACCAAAGAAGTCAAAGTAATAATTTTGACTAAAAGAATGACAGGATGAAAAAATATTATTATTTTGTACTCTTGATATAATAATATAGTCAGGAAAGGTCATCAGTTAACACCAAAATTATTATGGGAAGTCAGATGGGGAAACAGGTAATTCACATCTTGCCAATGTGTCATATCACAGAACGTGTGCCAATTGCAATGGGAAAAGCATAGCTTTACATGGGAGACATCTGTTTTCCCACTCTAACCAAGAGATCAAATACTGGGACATTTGATATTATATGCTCCATGAGGTAAGACAATTTGAAGTACTCATCATCATGTATTAAACATTCTTTTAAACCTTTTTAACCGGAATTTAATCAATACATTAACATAGCCTACAATATTTTGAACATGAACAGAGAACTAAACTAGTGACAATATGAGAAAATATTTAGGCATATTCAGAATGTGATTCATTTTACAAGAGGAGCAGCTTGACTTGGAGATGCATAGACATACACAGGCAGGGGACTATTATTGTAAGTAAAAAGGCATGAAATGTATGATACCCAGGGGCAGTATAGAAAACATTATTGATCCCAAATTTTAAGGCAGTGAAATACATTTTAGGAAGAAGGAGGGGAAGTTTGTGTATGGACTATTATTTACACAATACTATGAAATATTAGTTCTTAGGCATGATAATGGCATAAAATTACTATAAGTAAAAATGTCCTCACTTTTTAGGAGATATATGCTAAAGCATCTGGACATTTTTTTGCTGATTTTAACATAGCATTTAAGCATACACATACATTACACAAACACACACATGCATACCATACACATCATATAACACACACAAATAAGTATGGCTATGCTAAGCAAATGTGGCAAGAGTCAATAGTTACTGAGTTTAGGTGTTGAGCACATGTATATCCATTCTTTATTTAAACATTTCAATATTTTTAAGGTATCTAATATTAGTCTGGAATAGGGAAAATGATAAGTGTGTTCAGCACGTGATTTCTATTCCTGTATACACATGTGATTTGATCTGTGGAAATTTAATAAAACTCCTTGTCTCGGGATTTCTTGTATGTTCATGTAATGCTACTTTGTCTGTGCGTTGGTGGACCCTTAAATTCACTTGTGAAGCAATGCAGGCTCATTTTGCATCCATGTGTCCTGCCTTTCTCTAAAATTTGAAACGTATGCACAGAGTTTATGTGGTGTCAGCAGCATGATGGATGGTACCCATACTATGAAGGAATTATAGACATATGTTGTGATCATAACTATATAGATCGCCACAGAGATGAGAAAGAACAGGGCATGGCAGTGAAATCTGGGATGAAAGTAGAAAGAAGAAATCCAAGAGCAGGGAAACATTGTCCAAATGTTGTGTATAAAGGGAATTAACAGAATGGAGAACATAAGGAGGCAGGATGTATAGAAGCCATGTGGCACAAGAATGTGCCATATGGTGTTGGGAGGTGGCAGAGAGAGGGCAAGTACCCTGAAGAGATGATGAAGGTTAACATCGCACTGACAAGGACCAGGCAGAGGTCAGCAGAGCATAAGTGGGTGGCATTCCTAATCACAAGGTGATGGGAAGCCTAGAAACCATTCAAAGATAGAAGCTTTGGTGAATAGAAAGAAGACAATTTTAGCTAGTGGGAGGGAGGATTTTAAGGTCAGGGAAAGTCAAGTGATTGGAAGCCAAGTCAGCTTGGAATAGTTACAAACAGTGTGAGCTTTAGAATTGGATAAATCTAATTTGAAATTCTCCTTCTGCTGTTTTCTACTTGCCCGACCTTGGGTAAATCACTTAGGGGTCTCCATTTCATCTCAACCATCTTGTCAGAAATTTGAATAAAAGACAATGAGAAAAATTAAAATTACAGTAATAACTGTTTACTACTACTTACAGAACTTAGCAAGCAAACACGAGAAGTTGATTAAAGGTGTCAATTTGATTATGTTATATTTTGGTCCAAGAAATATAAGCTATTTTTAAAAGATCCTATCTTTTATCAATTTCTGCATCATTCTTCCTCTTGTGTCATGGAATGGAGTAGTGTTCAATAAGGCAGAGAGCAATCACAAAACAGAGGACACACAGGAGGTAATGTCCCTTTAACTGACCTCATTGATCAATCATCCATTATGTAACAGATATTTATGATGGACCTATTACACACAGCAGGCATTACCCTACACACTGGGCCTAGTACAAATGGACAGAATGTCTGTCCTTTGGAAATTCGTGTTTATTCATTCATGTATTCCACTGACGATCCCCTTTGAGTGTTTTCTGTTTTCTCTTTTTAAGTACTTTATGTACCACATTCCTTAAATTACTCACACATACACTTTTCTTGGATTTTGTTTTGGGAGAATCTAAAGTACGGAAATATTAGAAAACATGCTGAAAAAAAGATAGGAAATGAGCAAATTATGTTTTACCTCATTCAGAATGCTGTAATTTGATAAACAGAGAAGGGCACACAGAAATGACAATGCAGAATAAAAGATAATGCTTCTGAAGAGTCAATGAAAAAGATCAAGTATGCTATCCAGCATACTAATTAGGAAAAATGCAGTAAGTTAAAGCATTATGAAAAGAAGTATTGGAAAAGATGTGTGTGTGTGGGCGTGTGTGTGAGTGTGTGTGTGTATATGCACACTACTACGGGGTCTTGAACTCAGGGCCTGGGTGCTGTTACTTAGCTTTTCCACTCAAGGCTGCAATTCTACCATTTGAACCACAATTACATTTCTGGCCTTGCATTTTGGTAGGTAATTGTAGAAAAGAGTCCCAGGGACTTTCCTTCCTGTGCTGGATTTGTGCCTTGATCCTCAGATCAGGTTCTTGAGGACCTAGGATTACAGGCAGGCACTACCAGCGTTCTTTTTTTTTTTTTTTTTTTTTTTTTTTGCCAGTCCTGGGCCTTGGACTCAGGGCCTGAGCACTGTCCCTGGCTTCTTCCCGCTCAAGGCTAGCACTCTGCCACTTGAGCCACAGCGCCACTTCTGGCCGTTTTCTGTATATGTGGTGCTGGGGAATCAAACCTAGGGCCTCGTGTATCCGAGGCAGGCACTCTTGCCACTAGGCTATATCCCCAGCCCACTACCAGCGTTCTTAAGTAATTAAAAGAGGTTACAAAAATTAAACAGTGCTCAATATGTATGCATGTTTTCACTTCATTTCTGTATTATCTTTGATAATATAATGAAGTTACAGATACTAGTTTTTACTCTTATCATCTTCTATCAGTTGATATTGATACCCACGAAACACTACATTTCAAAGGATTTTGTAGAAGAATTCAGCAGAACTGTTGGCTGCAATCTATTAATAATGTCTGCCTTGAAGAGATCAGGTAAAATATGCTGGGTTTTGCAGACTCTTTTGTGCAAATGTCTCCTTTCCCTGCTGAGTATAAGGAAAGATCCTTAAATATACAAGGGATAAAATTTATAAAGGAGGGCAAATTCATATTAGAAGGACTTTAAATACAACTCTCTTATGTGCTTCTAATTTAAGAACCCTGATCTATACCTGAATGTCTACTTTGAAACACCTATGAGATCTTTCTTTCCAAAAGCTACATCAAGAAGTACCAAGAGAGTCATAGGCTGAATTTACTTCACAGAATGTATAAGACACAAGAAAGAGTGAAACTGAAAATGGTGAGGGAGATTAGAGAAGCAACAGAATCAACAAAAGGATCATAGGCATCAACATCTATGTGTTGTATAAAACATGGTACCTAGCACATTGAGAATGCTACAATGGTCCTGATTTAAAACAGCCTGAGGGGCTGAGAATATGGCCTAGTGGTAGAGTGTTTGCCTCGTATACAGGAAGACCTGGGTTTGATTCCTCAGCACAACATATATGGAAAAGGCCAGAAGTAGTGCTGTGGCTCAAGTGGTGGAGTGCTAGCCTTGAGCAAAAAAGAAGCCAGGGACAGTGCTCAGGCCCTGAGTTGAAGCCCTAGTACTGGCAAAATAAATAAATAAATAAAAAGTAAAAAATATAAAAAAGTAAAGGAGCATGAGTTTTGAAGGTCACTAAAATATATCCATCTATTTGGCTATAGATAGGATTGGGAATTGGTTAAATTGGTTGTGATGTTTAAAAAAAAGCAAAAAATGTTTTCTTAATTGGTTTCATATAAAGCTTGTCTTTAAAAATAAACTATTTAAGCCAATTCAGGGGATTTTATAACTTTTACTGTTTCTTTAAATGATATGGCAGTAGGTGTTTTATAACATGCTGGTTCTCACTACATATTAATTTGAGCACCATTGGCTTAGTGGGTGTGGTAGTAACCCTCAAGTCTTAGCTAACACAACGACAACAACTAAAAAAAAAAGAAAAGAAGAATATCATTTATGATGGGAAGGGGAGGAGAGAAGGTTGGCACATTTAAAGGAATCCTATTTCCTCAAATCTTTCATTTCCTATCTTGAAAAAGTGACTAGATTCTAAAAGGGTCTCAAAACCACTTGATACTATTTACTGCCTCCTCTCCCTGGAGACAGAGATCTGTGAATTGCATTCTGCCTGTAGCTAGAGAGCAAGTGTGCTGTAAGTGTTCTCCTTTCCCTGAAAGTGATGTCTGCCTATCCCTGCTCTATCCAAACACAGCTCCAAACACTCTCTGCTCCTCCACTTAATGGAAGAATTTAACAACCCAGCCTGCTATCCTGGTGTTTCCTAGTTGCTTAGGGCTGGTTGTCAGCAGCTCATTTGGCAACCCGGTAGGAGAGGTTAATTAGCAGGGAGAGTTGAAGAGTGCTACCCAGAGGGAGCAGGAGTGCTGTGCCCACCGAGAGCCTGGAAGACAAACAAAGAAGTTGGGAAGTATTTATTTTCTCTGTTGGGAAATCTTTTTCTCCACAGGACTTTGAGTTCAAACAGGGGCCAGCACCTTGTTGCCTCCACATGAGAGACACAGAATCAAAGTGCCCAGAAAATGAATGATGGTGAGAAAGGGGATCAGAGGTTTGACTTGTAGTCAGAAAGCCAGAAAGGTTTTGTTGTTCTCCATAGTAAAAGGCTATTGATTGCTGCTACTAAGAGCTTGCTGTTTCCTAAAGTTTAAGTTTATTCAGTCTTTGCCCTTTAAGAAGCCTTTGCTGTTAAGATCTACTATAGAATTTAGTACTTGTTTAATATAAAATGAAATATTTGTGATCAGCTAAGTTGGCTCTCTGAGGCCAACTGCTGTCACCAAGGTCAAGGTGAAGGACAATTTACATAACGTAGATTTCATTGGGAGCCCCTTGTGAAGGAATCTGAGCACAACATGCATTCTTTCCTGTGTCTTACCTCAAAAAAAATTGTTTATTTCTTGCAGAGCAGAAGCTTCATGTGACTATACAAGAAGTCATATAGCTGTTTCAAGCTAGAAAGTGGAGGCCGACTTCTGCCTCTACTAACATGCAGGCCCCAGAAATTATGCCTGTACTCACTGATAAGTGCACCAATGTGACTTCAGAGGAGGTTAATGGTTTCTGTGTCGCAAAGCCTGTGTGGCTACAACCTCTTTCCCAAAGTCTGGATATCCACAGTGCTAACCAGAAGGAGCCACAGATATATTTTGTCGTTGTCTCCTCCTCCTCCTCTTCCCCTTCCCCTTCCCTTTCCTCCTCCCCCTCCCCCTCCCCCTCTTCCTCCTTCCCTTCCCCCCTCCCCCTCCTCCTCCTTCCCCCCTCCTCTTTCCCCTCCCCTTCCTCCCTCCCCTCCCCCTTCCTCTGCCTTCTTTGCCAGAAATGTATTTTAGCTTTGTTCCTCAAGGGTGGTTCTCTTCCATTTGAGCCAGAGCTCTACATCCAGCTTTGCTTTTGGTGGTTAACTGGAAATAATTCTCAATGTACTTTGCTGCCCAGGCTAATTTCAAACTGCAACCCTCAATCTCCTGAGATGCTAAATTTACAGGCATGCACCACTAGAGCCTGGCTTATGGTTTATTCTTAAGTTTCTTGTTGGATTATAGTTCTTTGGTGAAATGATAGTTTTTCTCAGATTATATAAGTAATATCTAGTAATAAACACCAGTAACAAGGACAGTATGCTCTTTCAGTATATTTATTTCTCAGTTTTTGTTAGTGGTGGTGGTTGTAGGGTATATTGAGTATGTTAGCCCAAATTGGCCCTGAACTCCCTGACTGCCTTCCTCCAGAATGCTGGAATTGTAGACATCCATCACTATGCTTGACTATCTTGGTTTTTTGTCTTTTGCTTTTTTTGTTGGTCTTTATTTTTTTTCAGTTGGACTTGAAGTCAGGTCCTTGAGCTTTCTCTGCTTGCTTGCTTAGCTGGTACTCTACTACTTGAGTCACATCTCCGGCTTTTTTCCCTAGTTATTTTGCAGACAATGTCAAAGGACCTTTCTGTCCAGACTAGCTTTAAACCATGATCCCACAAATCTCAGCCTCCTGAGTAGTTAATTACAGGCATGAACCGCCCACTTGTGCCTAGCACTTTGTAAATGCTCACCTTATCAAATTAGCACTTGCATACTATTTTAACCTGTTCATAGGTATATATATACTTTTTAAATTTTAAGTCCCCTTAAAAATAATTATAACAGGGGTTGGGACTATGGCCTAGTGGCAAGAGAGCTTGCCTCATATACATGAGGCCCTGGGTTCAATTCCCCAGCACCACATATACAGAAAACGGCCAGAAGTGGCGCTGTGGCTCAAGTGGCAGAGTGCTAGCCAAGAGCAAAAGGAAGCCAGGGACAGTGCTCAGGCCCTGAGTCCAAGGCCCAGGACTGGCCAAAAAAAAAAATAAATAAATAATAATAATAATTATAACAAATTGATTTCCACTCTGTGAGATAAAAAACTTTCTCATGGTTACTTTTCATTTGGTTATTTCTGCATTTTTATCTATAAAAAACTGATGATCTGATTGTATTTGCTACATTGATGGAAGGTATTTTCTTTAAGCTCATATATCTTATTAGAAATAATTAATATGACTACTATGTTCATGTTGTCTCTTGTTTTGGTCTTAAGCTCATATAATAACTTTTTCACTTTTTAATTCTTTATTTTTCTTCAGATAGTCTCATACTAACTAAACTGGGGTTCTTTGTGTGGCTGAGAGTGTTTGCTCTCCTAAATTACAAGAAAATTTTTTTGGGATAAGAATTCTTAGAGCAAGGCTTCTTTGTTCAGCTATCTATGAATTGTAACAAAAATCAACAGCTTCCTGACTTGGCTAACAATAATGCTGATTTTTCTTTGTCTAAATACTTGGAACATATCACATTTTGTTAAAAAATATCTTCAAGATTCACAGAGGCTCTCAAATGGATCATCAGTCCTTTTGACCTGTGACCTAATACATTTTCATAGTTTTCTTCTATTTCTTTTTCTTTTTTTTTTTCTTTTTTTTTTTTTTTGGCCAGTCCTGGGCCTTGCACTCAGGGCCTGAGCACTGTCCCTGGCTTCTTCCCGCTCAAGGCTAGCACTCTGCCACTTGAGCCACAGCGCCGCTTCTGGCCGTTTTCTGTATATGTGGTGCTGGGGAATCGAACCTAGGGCCTCGTGTATCCAAGGCAGGCACTCTTGCCACTAGGCTATATCCCCAGCCCCTATTTCTTTTTTTTGATTGCCTTTTCATTTTGTGCTTTCCTGTTTGTTGGTGGTATTATTAATTTTATAGCCTATACATTCTGAATCTGTGTTTCAAGTCCTGTAGTTATTGTCCTTTTGTCTCTATTTCTAGAAATATTTATGTTTGCTTTCAACTTCCAATTCAATATAAAGTTTGATTTTCTTTATAATTAATTCTACTGACTGCATTGAGGGTTTCAGAATACATAACAAATAGACTTCTTCTGTTTTTTAGTTTTATTTTCTGCAGATTTTTTGTTCATTCCTGTGGGGGGAGATGCATGTTTATCTAGTAGGTGAGTTTCTGAAACCTTTAGTCCCAAAAGAAGGAAGATTGCACTTACTATACATCCCCAATAACCATTCAGGGAGCCTGTAGTCTTAGGGGAAAGGAGCTAAGGCAACAGGCATCCTGGGCAGGGAACCTTGCCTCTATGCTAAAATATTGCTTCTCTTTTCTTGTCTGTCCTGATGTGGCCACTTGTTTAGGCACAGGCTGCAGTTTTGTTCATCTTCTGTCCATCAAAGTTGCCTGGACCAGGGTCCTGCCTGCAGCCCTGCCCACAGCTCTCCCTAAGCTTTGTATGTGTGTCTCTGTGGGTAGGTCTGATTTAGAAAATAAAATATGTTTTATGCCTACATAGCTTCTGTGCATATAATCTCTCCAGTAGGAATCTAGGTGTTACCAGTGTAAACTGGACAGTTTATAGACATATCTCTTCTTTCTTTCTTACTAATTAGAAATTCATGGTATTGGAAGCATGGCTCAGTTGGTAGAGTATCAGCCAAGTACCAAGTTTGAGTCCTAGTCTCAGGCCAAAGAAAAACATGAATAGAAACTTTAATTGAATTTTGTACATATCACAATAATATTGAGACATATTTACTACTTTTTCTTCTGAACTAATTTTTTTACCTCCAAGTCTAATTTAACCAGGGGTCCTGTATTTTTTTTCAGGCACCCCCTACCCACAAGCTACAATCTACTCTTGCTGTATTGAATTAAGGATGGACCAGAAGGTAACTGTCCCAAGACTACACCTAATTTCTAAGACTATTTTTTCAGAGGCCTGGATAATATTCTTGTCTAAGCACGACACCATTCAGAAATCCTCTTCTATGTACTAGACAACCTTGATATAAGACACTGACATAAAGAGGCAGCATGTTATAATTTTCAGATCTCATCAGATTCCCAAAGTTTCTGAAAGACTGTATATCTCTGTCCATGTTGTGAGGAGATAACAGTGATGGATAAAAAGGGTTGCTAAATGTTTGTTATTAACATCACACCACTGAAAACATTTTCCATGTCTAGTGGGACTTTCTAGAGCTCCCATTCCAAGGTGAATAGTGTCCTGTTATTTTTTTAATAATGTTTGTTAAATGAAGTTATGTGGTTGAATAAACCAAGCCATCTTAGCTTGTGACTGATTAAATAGACTGAGAAGAATGGCTTTCTCCAAACTATCTCCATAGAGATTTATTTTCCCATCCCTTCACTCTATCTTCTTCTTACTAACTTACCACTAACTCCTCTGGGAAGTTAATAAACCAAAAGAAGATAAATGCCCAACATGAAACTGCCTATCAATAGAAAGTGATCATACTCACATTGACTGAATATTTAATATATGCCAGGCACCAGACTAAGTGTTTTACATACATTACCTCATTTAGTCCTGTCTGTTCTCTAGGGAATGGTTATTAACTCTTTTTTTTCCAGAGGAAGAATCACAAAACCACAGGCCCAGAGAGGTTAACAGACTTATCATAGGCCACACAGTGAGGTTCAAATGCCCTCTTCTTACTCTACTATATCACTCCATAGCTTCTAGTGGCAAGTTCCCCTGTAAAAATAGCTAGGACTATATATTGACCTTGTCATCAGCTCTTTCCTTCATTAATTCTGCAGGAAAAAAAATATATGTGGACTTAGAGATCAATGTGTGCTACTAATTTCCAGCAGCCATGGAGATATGCAGGGAGCTCCTGCAACCATACCCACATGCATGTCAAAGGCAATAGCCTGTTCCTGTCTTGCTAAAAAAAAAATAGTGTTTCCATCTGAAGATATCCCCTTACCATTCTCCAGCTCACAAAGCTCGAATCATAACTTTATGACCTCAAAAATGTACTAGAATGTGGAAATTCCAAAGGGAATAAAGCTAGAGTCTGGCAAGGAGCCAGTTCCCAAAGCAAAATACATCAAAGGAAATTCCCTAATACCTGTTCACAGCTGGAAAAGTCATCACTGTGTTGCTTATTTACTGTGTGCACACGTGGCTCATATTAATTACAGGAGATCCCCTGCAATTCCTCATGAGGTGTATCAGCATCTCTAGCTATTTCCACTGGAAGTAATAACTTTTGAATGCAGCACTCATGGGCACAGTATAGTACTACTGTCACTGTAGTTGGTAATGAGGCAGTACTTGCCTCAAACTACCACAGTGCAGCTCAGTGGACCTTAGTTGTGGTGAAATGTTCTCATCATACTTCCTGTTTATTATGAAGATGAAGGGTCAGGAGTAGTGTTACCCAGAGTGAAGAAATGTTAATAAATGTCTTCATTTAATGTGACTAGATCACACTTTTCACTTGACTACTCCACATCTACAACCTCATATAGACCTATATATGTATATACACATATATGTACATATATGTATACATATGTGTATTGTGTATTCAGATATATATACATGTATAGACACATATGTATGTATGTTTACATAAATGTGTGTATAGATGGATATATACACATATACATATACATATATGTTTTGTGCAGAAGGCAAAGTTTCAGATATGGCACAAAAATGAATGATTACTATTTGAGTGTCTGCTGCATGCTCAGTGCCTTCTGTGTGCATGCTAAAATACTTATATAATAGTTTAAGAATCATGTTCTACTATTCTTTTTTCCAACTGCACATATGAAAGATCAGAGAAACTGTTACTTGTTCAATGTCATACAGCACATCAATATTATGTACCTGAGACCTAATGATCTCTAAAATATTAAGCTCCTCCACTGGAGCCACAACTAACCTCCATTTCATCGTCTGTAAAATTTCTCTCAGCTAATCAGTGGCTCATTTTTGTATTTGAATGTTAGTCTAGGCAGAAAATACAAGTGACTCCATCTTCAAAACAACCAATAAAAAGTCAAGCTAAAAGTGTTGTTCACGTGGTAGAGTGTTAGCCTACCAAGATCAAAACTGTGAATTCAAAATCTGATGATAGAAAAAAAATTCTCTCTACAGAAGTAAATTGCTACTTGAATGTATGGTCACTTGGTATTTTGTATACATATTGATTTTTCTTAATTTTAATTTACAATATGATTTAAGTGTAATTATTATTTATTTATTTATTATTATTGTCTAAGTGATGTACAGAGAGGTTATAGTTTCATACCTTAGGCATTGGATACATTTCTTGTACTGTTTGTTACCTTCTACCTCATTCCCCCCTTCCCCCTTCCCCTTTCCCTCTCCCCCCATGAGTTGTTCAGTTGGTTTACACCAAATCGTTTTGCAAGCATTGCTTTTGTAGTAGTTTGGCTTTTTATCCTGTGTCTCTCGATTTTGGTATTCCCTTTCACTTTCTTAGTTCTAATACAAGTTTACACAGTTTCCAATGTACTCAGATAAGATACAGTGATAGTGGAGGTACAACCACAGGAAGGGAATACAAGAGGATCATCATCAATAGAAGCTACAGTTTCAAATGGCATGTTGAGAATAATTACAACAGTGATGTAATAGTCATTTCCATAACATGGAGTTTATTTCACTTAGCGTCATCTTATATGTTCATAAGGTCATAGCTAGTGGGCTCTTGTGATCCTCTGCTGTGACTAGCCTAAACCTGTGCTAATTATTCCCTATGAGGGAGACCACAGAGTCCATGTTTCTTTGGGTCTGGCTCACTTCACTTAGTATAATTTTTTCCAAGTCCTTCCATTTCCTTACGAATGGGGCAACGTCATTCTTTCTGATAGAGGCATAAAATTCCATCGTGTATATGAACCACATTTTCCTGATCCATTATTATATCTATAAAAAAGGAACTCTGCAGTTTTCTATTGCATAGTCAAAGAGTCAAGCAAGAGTCAAAAGCATATCTCAGAAGTATTCTTTGTTTCTCTGTATTTATAAATGCTACATGTCCTAAACTCACATTTAGGTTACCAGCAAAAAAGATCTGAATTAGAGCTGGGCAAATAAGAATATTTAAGGAAAAATAAGTCATGAAACAAAGTGAAAATAACACACAGAGGAAAAGCAGACGATAATTTTCTTGTTCTCTACCTGTGGCCAGAGCTATTTCCCCATGGCCAAAGAAGAAAGAAAATTATGATTCTCTTTACAAACTAAGTGAAGCCACAAGAGACTGAGATGAGAAAAAGCCATTCTTAAAACTCAAATGAAGCATCTTATAAATCAATTCTTTGTCTTCTGGGGAAGATTGAAAGCCGACAGCCAAATCTCTAAGCTGGTGGAATAAAAATGCAAGCATTCTTTTGAGGAGACCTTGGAAACAAATGTAATTTTAGAAGAAATTAGCTATAAGCTGTTGTGTAAATAAGTAAAGAGTAATAAATAAACCATTTCAGTTTCATTTTCTGTTTCACATTTTGTAACTTACTCTGTGTATATTGTTCTCAATCTGGACCCTAAAGGATAAAAATAATATAAAGAATAAGGTCTTATACCTATTCATAGTCATTAAATATTTGCACCTTAAATAGAAGCAATAGTGTTAAATTTTAAACAATAAAATTTATAGAATCTCTTTACATTTTTTACTTACTTTAAAATTTTAATTTTACTATTATTATTGTTATTGTGAAGGTGATATACAGAGGGGTTATAGTTACATAAGTCAGATAATGAGTACATTTCTTTTTGAAGTCTCATCTCTTCTTTTGTTTCCTCCCAATGTTTCCCTCCTGACTACCCCCTACCAACTTGTATAGTTCATTTTCAGCACAGTGTCTAGTGAATATCACTGCTGCATTTGTTCAGTCTTTGTCTTGCCATTTCTGGGCTCCGCTTTTCCCTCTCCAAAACAAATAAGCTTATGTACAAGATAAAAGGCATCGACAGCAAAAACAGCATCAAAGGAGAATAAAAGCCAAATAACATAAAATCTCTTTTTCCCATTTCTTGGAGTTCATTTGGGCTAACATAATTTTATATGATCATTTGCACATAGCTATTGAATCTTTGTGAACCTCTCCTAAGAATATCCTCCGTTGGTCCCACTAAATGAATGTCTATAGTCCTGCATAATTTATCATCTCCAAATGTATTTTTTATCTTTTAACATCCAGAGTGCTTACTTGTATACTTATAAGCACTTTCTAGTTACAACAAATGAGGAAAACCATGCAACTTTTGTTTTCACTTAAGGAAGTCTAAAACAATAATAATATCAACTAGTATTTATGAAGTACATCCCATGCATCTCAAGGCATTTGTAGATTGGGTTAACCACCATGTAAAGACTCACATAAAGGCAAGTCTCTTCCATCTGAAGTAGCAGATTGAGAAGAAATGGACAATGCAGCTGATTGAGGAGTTCCTGTCTGCAAGGGAACTATCACTCAGCAGTCTAGTCTCCATGGCAACACGATGCTTAAGAAGACTATCCAATGATAGTTAATGGCCCAATTCAGAAAGGATCCATTATAACAAGTCAAAGAAAAAATATGAAACAGGGTCACACCTGTACAAGAAGTCAGGGATTCCTGACTAGAGGCTCTACTCATGTGCCAATATTCTTGTCCTCTCATTCATCTAGTCATCAACCACTCATTGAGCACTTTTGTGTACCAGATGCTGGGAAAAGTGAAGAGGATATAGTGATGAATAAGCATGGTTTCCATTCTCCATACTTGTAAGCTGCTTGATGGAAAAGGCAAACACCTGACCAACTGGTTCTCAACAGAGGGTGAGCACAAGAAAGCACAGAAGTACTGGCTGGTTGTACCCGCACTATCACTGTATCTTATCTGAGTACATTGGAAACTGTATATACTGGTATTAGAACTAGGGAAGTGAAAGGGAATATCAAAATCGAGAGACAAAGGATAAAAAGACAAACAACTCCAAAAGCAATACTTGTAAAACCATTTGGTGTAAACCAACTGAACAACTCATGGGGAGAGAGGAAAAAGAGGAGGGGAAAGGGGGGAATGAGGAGGAGGTAACAAACAGTACAAGAAATGTACCCAAGAACTAAGGTATGAAACTGTATCCTCTCTGTACATCTCTTTGACAATAAATAAGAAAAAAAAGTCCCAATTTGAAAAACAACAACAACAAAAAAGAAGTACTAGGCCGAGAAATAGATTTACATGGGCAGTTTATATCAAGAGAAGGAACTAACTAGGTTTTAAAAAATTAGGTAATACATCAGGTAGAAGAAACAAGATTCAGAAAGCATTGGAGCTTGAACCAGACTGTCATATCTGGGTATCTCTAAAATTGTGTGGAATGGGCATTCCAAGTTCATAATGAACTAATCTGCATGCATTTAAAGACTTTAGATGGCTTTTCCATCAATTTTGCTTCAATTTATTTACCAAGTAGAGTTTCACACAGACTTGAACCATCATGCTCCAGGTCTCTGCCTTCCAAATAACTGGAGTTATGGGTGTGATCTACTACATTGAACCTGTAATCATTTTTTGAAGAACTTTATAGGAAGAGTATTCGTCAGAAACATCAAACCAATGAATTTTTTCCACTTGCTCTTTTTCTTGCATTTAATATGTGTTTATTGAAATCTTCTCAATGTAAGGCATGATTCTAGATTTGGTAGAAAGTCCTGTCTTCTAAGAACTCACAGTCTAATGAGTGGGGGAAGACTAGGGCTTAGGATATAGATCTAGTTGCTTAATTTTTTAAATTATCTTTAAGTTGCTGTACAAAATAGTTGCTATTTAACAAAGCAGCTTATGAATACAATATATCTTGGTCAATGTCACCCCTTCCAATATTCTTACCCATCCCTTCCCCACCCACCCCTTCCCTTACTCCTCTTATTTTTGTAGGATACACATTGGATTCTTAACTGCATTCTCCCTTTCTTTTCCTCCCCATTGAAGCATGATATCTCAAGTTGAGATGGGACTAAAATTATTCCGGATTCTGAATTTCTACCAAATAAAAATCACTTTCACTATACAACAGACATATCTTTAAGATGATACTTTGGCGTATAGAATGAGAGTCTAGCACTTTCGACATGACTTTTTCTTTTTTCTGGAATTACAAGCAGATATACTGACTTACTCATCTCTTCTGGATCCTGTGACAACTATTTGCTTACTTGCTTTAAAGAGTAATGAATCTGATTTTTTTTTTTTTGGAATGGGACTTTTTCTCTGGGTGAAGTGTGCAAATTTGTAAGATACAGAAGTCAGAAATGCAGATATAACATGACTAATGAATTGGCCAATATAAACTCAGGCTCAAAACTTTATCATATTTTTATTTTATTTCAGAGACAAAGGTATGAGAATCATTGTTTAAGACCTACCTGCACAAAATTAAGATGTACTGCCTGATAGTAAAATGCAAAAAGACTGGGATATGGTTGAAACTGTAAAGTGCCTACTTAGTAAACATGAGGTTTTAAGCTGGATTCAAAATCCCAATGAGTGTATATGTGTGTATTATGTTGTATATGTACATATGTCATATATATACATATATATCACATAGCATCCATATCATATGGTATATATAGGCTGTATAAAATATTTATACTTCTTTATTATGTCTAAAACCAAAATACTTATACTCTTGTTGCATTAATGTGCCAGTGATGCAGGTCTGAATAACACTACAGTACTGGAACATTGGAATAGAAATGTAAAGACCAGTACCTCATTCCCTCAGTCACACTAGCATACTTACTACATGCCAGTAAGTATTTTTTTATAACTTTTTTTTTTTTTTTTTTTTTTTTTTTTTTTTTTTGGCCAGTCCTAGGCCGTGAACTCAGGGCCTGAGCACTGTCCCTGGCTGCTTTTTTGCTCAAGGCTAGCACTCTGCCACTTGAGCCACAGCGCCCCTTCTGGCCATTTTCTGTATATGTGGTGCTGAGGAATCGAACCCAGGGCCTCGTGTATACGAGGCAAGCACTCTTGCCACTAGCCTATATTCCCAGCCCTTTTTTTATAACTTTCCAAGAGTCTTTCTATCTGACTTTGGGTATAATACACATAAAACAGAAAATTTCTTTAAGTATCCATCTAAATACCATCAACTTTTGCAGTAGTAAAATGAGGGCACTAAGAATTCCCACTCTATTCAGTTAGCAGAAGTGTGCAGATTGAGGAGGGCATGAGGATCCAGCCTAGGTTCCCTGGACAAAAGGGCTTAAGCACTTTCTTTCAAATAGGATCACAAGACAAATTAGACAGGCAACATTCTAGGCTCAATCTCTAAGGATGGTAAACACCTGCCTGATCTTGAATTAATTTTCTGTATTTTTGTGTCATTGTGTATAAAATAATGACAATGCATTTGTTATGGGTTGTTTGAAATTTATAAGGATTTCTCCTTTGTATTTTTAAATTATTGTTTGTATAATGTTCATAGTATGGTGTTAATATTTTTTCTTCCTTATTGTCAAAGTGAAGTACCAAGGGGTTACAGTTTCCTATGTAAGGCGAATACATTTCTTATCCAAGTTGTTACCTCCTTCTTCATCCCCCCCCAACCTCTCTCTCCCCATTTCCCTCTCCTTCCCTCATGAGTTGTACAGTTGGTTTACACCAAATGGTTTTGTAAGTATTGCTGTTGCAATGGTTTGTCTTTTTATCTTTTGTCTCTTGATTTTGGTATTCCCTGTCCCTTCCCTAGTTCCAATACACGGTTTCCCTCAAAGAGAATAATTACTACATGTCTAGGATAGTCCTAGGAGAAGATCACAATAGCTCATCAGACATGTAGTAATTATTCTCTTTGAGGGAAACCGTGTATTGGAACTAGGGAAGGGACAGGGAATACCCTAATATTTTTAAATATGAACTTAAAAATTTTATCAATGACTTGGGCATAGTGCCCAGGCCCAGAGATTAAGCCCTACAACTAACAAAAATAAAGAGAGAGAGCGACAGGCAGACAGAGAAAAAGAGAGAGAGAGAGAACGAAAGAAAGGAAGGAAGGAAGGAAGGAAGGAAGGAAGGAAGGAAGGGAGGGAGAGAGGGAGGGAGGGAGGGAGGGAGGGAGGGAGGGAGGGAGGGAGGGAGGGAGGGAGGGAGGGAAGGAAAGGAAGGAAGGAAGGAAGGAAGGAAGGAAGGAAGGAAGGAAGGAAGGGAGGAAGGAAAGAAGGAAGAAAGGAAGGAAGGAAGGGTAGAAGGAAGGAAGGAAGGAAGGAAGGAAGGAAGGAAGGAAGGAAGGAAAGAAGGAAGGAAAATAGCCAGGTGCCAGTGGCTCATGCCTGTAATCCTAAATACTGTAGAGACTAAGATCTGAGAATTGTGGTTCAAAGCCAGCTCAGGCAGAAAAGCCCCCATGAGACTCTTACCTCCAATTAACCATTCAACAACTGGGAGTGGGCTGTGGCTAAAAGTGGTAGAGCATTAGCCTTTCAGAGACAGTGCCCAGGCCCTGAATTCAAGCCCCCCAACAGATAACCACAACCATAAAATGTCATCAATATATAGTTCATTTAGATTTTTAGAAATTTATCATTTGCTTACATGCAGTAATAGCTTGCACTCCAGTTACAGTTCCTTCATCTCTGTTGTGGTCATACCTCTGGCATTGGTCACAGTTATAGCAAAGCCAGCATCTGGGTAACTATGGGTCAGGCAATGCAATTTGACCTGTGCCAGGCTGGAATGTATTCCTAAGAAGGAATAGGTAATTCAACCTAATTTGGCTTGAGCCTCTTATGAGCTGAGATGAGATTACCAATTGAGTACAATTATAGAGGGGGCTTTGGTGCCCCTGACCTGCAGTCAGCTGAAGACCTGAGCTGGATCATCTCACCTACAAAATTTCCCCAAGGGCTTGCACATAATGATTTTAAATGCTAATTACTACATGTTGTCAATGCTCTGATAGAATCGGGAGCATTTTGATTTATGATGTATATTAAGTAAGAGCAAGAATAAAACCCAGTAGACTTAAGAAGAATTTAAACATACTCAGAAGGATTAGACACAAAAAGAAAACTGCAAAGTCCTTCCTCTTCAGCAGTTAGATTTAGTTCAGCTCAAAAAAGCATTTTCTCTTTCTTACTGTCAGTAATGCTACAGTAGAAAATGACCTAATGTGGTCCAAATTTCATAAAAATGTATGGATGTGTGTGTGTGTGTGTGTGTGTGTGTGTGCGTGTGTGTTCTTCAACTTAATAGCAATTCTAGGTGCAACAAGAGGCAGGGCAGACTTTATGGGAGCATTGTGTGTTAGAGAATTTGAATGCAGGGCAAAATAAAGCTTAAAGTAAATATATCACATTTTCTTGATCCATTCATCCAGGGAGGGACATCTAGTTTGATTCCATATTTTAGCCATGCTGTGATGAACATGGTTGTTCTGGTGGCATTATTGTGGATCATTTTGTGATATTTGGGTAAATGCCCAAGAATGGGATTTCTGAGTCATAGGGAAGCTCTATGTTTAGTCTTTTGAGGAACCTCCATACTGCTTTCCACAGTGATTGAACAAGTTTACCTCTCCACCAACAGTGTAGTAGTGTTCCCTTTTGGCCACAACCCCACCAGCATCTGTTATTATTCATTTTCTTGATAATGGTCATTCTAATTGGGGTGAGGTAGAATCTCAATGTAGTTTTTTATTTGCATTTCTTTTATGGACAGAGATGTTGAACATTTCTTCTTGTGTATACACACACACACACACACACACAATGGAATTCTATGCTTCCATCAGAAAGAATAACATTGCCACATTCATAAGTAAATGAAAAGATTGGGAAAAATGATATTAAGTGAAGTAAACTAGACCCAAAGAAACATAGGCTGCATGGTTTCTATCATTTGTAATAGCTACAATATGTCTATAAATCTACAAGTTAATTTAATGGATAGTAAAAGACAAATTATTACTCTTGGACATGATTAATTAAACAACCCCCTAAGTATTGCACAGTGGGAACAAAGGAGGATATTCTTAGGAGACGAAAATGGCTCAATAGCTATGTACATATGACCGACCATATAAAATGGTGCTTATTGAAATGAACTCCAACAAATTGAAACAAGAAGTTTTTTTTTCAAATTTATTATCAAACTAATGTACAGAGAGGTTACAGTTTCATATGTCAGGCATTGGATACATTTCTTGTACTGTTTGTTACCTTGTCCCTCATACCCCCTCCCTCCTCCCCCTTTCCCTTCACTTACACCAAACAGTTTTGCAAGTATTGCTATTGTAGTTGTTTGTCTTTTTTTACCCTGTGTCTCTCAATTTTGGTATTCCCTTTCAATTTCCTAGTTCTAATACCAGTATACACGGTTTCCAATATACTCAGATAAGATTACAGAGATAGTGTAGGTACAACCACAGGAAGGTGATACAAGAACATCATCAATAGAAGCTACAAATACACATGGGACGTTGAAAGTAGTTACAACTGTGATATAACAATTGTCTCCATAACATGGAGTTCATTTCACTTAGCATCATCTTAGGTGTTTATAAGGGTATAGCTATTGGGCCTTGTGATGCTCTGCTATGAGTTGCCTAAACCTGTACTAATTATTCCCAATAAGGGAGACCATAGAGTCCATGTTTCTTTGGGTCTGGCTCACTTCACTTAGTATAATTTTTTCCAAGTCCTTCCATTGTTTTCAGTTCTTTCTTTTTTCTTTCTTTTTCTCCCTTTGGTTTATTCCTTGTTGTCACTATTTTTTTTATTTCTGTACCCTTTGTCTTGTATACAGTTTTATCTGATTTAGGGATGGGAAAGGGAATCACAGAAATATTGGGACAAGGAGTAAACCAATTCAACAGTGATACTTACTAGACACTATGTTGGAAATGAACTTTACAACATGATGGGAGAGGGAAGTAGGAGAAAGTGAGGGAGGGGGTAAAACTGTTCAAAAAGAAATGTACTCATTACCTTACTTATGTAACTGTAAGCCCTCTATACATCACCTTTACAATGAAATTTAAATTAAACAAAAAAAGTTTTAAGTAAGGTCAATCTATGGATAATTTTTCCTGTATCTACATAACTGAAACCATAGCAAAGAAAATCCTGGAATAGGAACTGGAAGTTTCTAGCCTTATATTTACTTTTGCTCCAAATCTGATCATTTGGGGGTCATATATTTAAAAATGGGAGAGAGCTGTTTTGTATATGAGCTTGGCCATTAGAATGGCCACATCTTCAGAAAGTCTCCTGGATGTAAAGCAAATGTCTCCCAAATCACTTTGGATGGCTTGTTACGTTGTTTGGTCAGAGAGGATATACCTAACATGGCAATTAAAGTAGCAGCATTTTCATAATGAGAAATCTGAGATGATATGGATTGTAAATAATCTTTCCCCCTTTATTAAAGAATAAAACAATTTTTCATTTCTATTCTTATGGGAATACCAGACTAAGGTTTGAAACAGGGCTTAAAAGTACACTCTGGCCCTGTTTTCTGGAGGAGAAAGGTTATTTCCATTTTCCTTACATAAATGAAGGGCTACAAGCAAAGAGCAGAATGAACTTTGCTGCAGCAGGGTTTACATGTGCACAGCCAGTTCTCTAGTGCATAAAAAAGAAATCATTGTTGCTTTATACTGAAAATTCTTTAAGAATGATTTTAGTCTTTCTGGTCAGGACTCTTTTCATAAATCAATCTATGGTGGTGGAATCCCTATGGAAAACATATTTCATTTATGAACTTTCATAACATCTTTTGTTTGAAGACAAATGTGATTGATTTTACAAGGCCAGTGATTTGATCAGATTAGTGTATTGGATTAGCCTTTTCAGATCACTATGATTTATTTGTTTTCAATGAATTATTTTTTGTTTATCCTAGTACAATTTTCAAAAAGAGAAGAAAGTGTGTGAGTATGAAAGTGTTTAATTACAACCTTGCATGAAGGTCATATAAATTATATCAAAAACATCATTCATTCTTCTAGTTTATAGGGCACTCATGGCTCATTCAAATGAGTGGGAAGTTAAATTCAAACAAGCTGAAATATATTACATACACTCAATGAATTACATGGAACAAAATAGATACTGAGTCCTCCAATTTAAAAGCAATATATACAATATGTGTGTATATGAAATCAGAATATTGAAACCAATTAAAATTGTGAGAAACAACAAGAGAATAAATAAGGCGAAGTAACATAGAATATGAAATATGATCAAAGAATACAATGGACATGTATGGGAATATCAATGAAATCTTCTTGCACAATTAATACTCTGTAAGAAAATATTTAAGTCATATGCCTTTCCCTATTTCATAGCTCCATATTCAATTTATCAAGATTTTCCACTTATATGAAAGATAACATTTCCACTATAAATTCTAGTTCTGAGGTATAAGATGTAAAATTTAAGTTCCACCAAGTACTCATTAAGATTAAGATAGATCAATATAGATATCAGTATAGGTATAAGTATAGATATAGACATAGACATAGACAGATACAGATACAGATAATAGATTCACATCTATTGTCAATGGTTTATTTGGATTGTGTTTAGAAGGAAAGACTTTAAATCTTAACACATTTTTTCTAGAAAAAAATCTCTCCCTTCCTAGGTTTAAGCCTGACTTTTAAAACTATCTTGTGAATACATCTCCTGCAAATATATGGATCATTATATATTAAGCTTGAAGTATCAAACCTGTATGGCCCTGTTGTGTACTGTCTACCTTACACAGCCATAACTAACACTGGGAATCCATGAGTACTTTTTGAATGAATAGTGAATGTTAGCTGAGGCAATGTCAGCAAAGTAATGGACACAAAGACTTGTATTTGGTAACTCTGCAGAAATTCTCACTCCAGTAAACATAATAGTTTTCTCTTATCCACAAGGATAGGGTCTAAAATCTCTATTAGGTACCTGAAATTGCCATACCAAACCCTACATACATATGTACAATTATTACAAATATTAATTTAGAAATGAGACATGGTAAAAATCAATAATATTTACTAGCAAAAAATAGAACAGATATAACAACATGCTGTAATAAAAGTTATATGATTGTGCTCCCTCTCTCTCTCTCCCTCAAAATAATTTTTTTTTTTTTTTTTTTTTTTTGGCCAGTCCTGGGCCTTGGACTCAGGGCCTGAGCACTGTCCCTGGCTTCTTCCAGCTCAAGGCTAGCACTCTGCCACTTGAGCCACAGCGCCGCTTCTGGCCGTTTTCTGTATATGTGGTGCTGGGGAATCAAACCTAGGGCCTCGTGTATCCGAGGCAGGCACTCTTGCCACTAGGCTATATCCCCAGCCCCCTCAAAATAATTTTTGAGAGATGCTCTCCCTGCCTCTTGTGATGATGTGGGATGATACAATGTTTACATGATGAGACAAAGGGAAATGTGTGACATCAGTCTTTTGATGTCACTAGGCTGCTATGGAAGAGTTACTTAGCTACAAGTACTGCCACATGGCACATGAGGCAATCTGATAATCAAGACAACCATTAATTGACTAATGGATAAGTTGTATATTTTCTGGACAAAGGAATGATTGCCCTCAAGGAAGGGATGGAGCACAGCAGCATGAAAAGTTATCTAAAATCTATTTATTATTTTCCTAGCATTTTGGATCATGGGCAACTCAAAGCATAGAAAGTGAAACTGAAAATAAGCAGTGAACAAGTGTACCAGCTTTGTGACTATAAGCAGTGATAAACATTTCTGAGTTCAGGGTCCTACCTTGTAATGCCAGGATGATAAAGCTCTGACAGGAGGTTGCTGGGAGGAAGAATGAACTAGCCTCAGCTGGGTAAGCTAAAAATGCTAAGCAAACACCAACTCCAACCATTCAAAAAATTGACATATTTTAATGAAGTTATCTTTTCCATGATTTTGGATTTTGCAACTTATTTTGCATTATGAAATTATAAAATGAACTACTAAAGTCTCCTAACTCAAACCATTGAGATACTTTTCATTTTCACTCTACTGATGGCATATGACTAATGGTTAGCTAAAAGCAAGGTACTTTCAATTCCAAATACAGTTGAATCTTCTTCACATATTTAGATCATTTAGCATAGTTATTCATTCAAACCAATAACTGTTGTCAAAGACATGATGAACAAACTATGATCAACATATGTAAACAAACACAACTAATGGGATTTAGAAGAAAGGCTCCGAGTTCATGCAACCTTGACTTACAACTGCACAGCTGTGGGTATAGTGTTAGGTGCTCTTCACCCTTGGGCATATAATGGTTTCAGGAATAGAAAAAGGGAAGAATTGGGAGGACAGCCATGTCCTTGGGGAAAATGGGGTAGAGGACATCTTTCTGAAAAAGGTTTTAGTGGAAGCATCATTCTTTTCATGGTGTCTTCTATATTAGACCAAGCTAGGAAGTTTCCTCTATGAGACAGGATTTCAATGGCCCCCATTGTTTAGACCATTTCTAAAATTAGCAGGAAGAACAGCTGTATCAGAATCTGTGACTAGAATTACATCAGCCAGGCAAGACTAACTGATGAAAACATTGTACAAATGACAAGCAATCAACATTGTGTGGCCATTCACCTTGATTTTCCCAAGGCTCTTGTGAATTGAACACTGAAATTCTCACATTCCTAAAGATCCAAACTGCTGCCTTGCTCCCAAGGAAGATCAGGACACCTGGCCAGTTCTCTTTCAAAGCTCTGATTGCACCTGCTTTTCAGCATGACCACAGAATACTGGGCGTTCTTTTCCCAAATTATGCTGGTTCTCTCTCTGTCTCTCTCTCTGTCTCTCTGTCTGTCTGTCTGTCTCTCTCTCTCTCACACACACACAGAAAGAGAGAGAGGGAGACAGGGAGAGAGAGAAATTGGGACAAGAAAACACATGCAGGAGAGCTGGTAAAGGGGCTCAATCCATACAGTCCCTATTTATATTGGAGAACTGGGGATGGATATTTTTGTACAGGTAGCATTTTATCTGACTAATTAAGCATTTTAGTACAAAATAAACACATCATTGTGTATGTGTGATACTAAACTGTACATTCCTGTAAACAGTTTATGTATTACATTTTAAACCTGATCTCTTGTCCAAATTTTGACTAAAGATGTTGCTTATTGACACCTAAATGTTTTAGTGACCATAGTCTAGGATTTATGTCTGTGCACAATTTCCTGGCAAAGAGGATATAATTAGGTTAAAGATGGATCTTTGATCAAAAAACATCTAGAGAAATTGTAAAGACTGGTGAGTAAATTACTAAAGTTATCCTCAGATGTGGAGAGAAGGGGCTAATGAAGAGGATTTCTTGCTTGCACAATGGTCACATCCCACACTGTGAAGGGGGTTAGATGAAAGCTGGCCCCATTGCTGACAAACTGGTCCCAATTTTAGTTTCACACCATTCTTTCCTGAGCATTGTCTTCATTCCCATATGCTTGCAATTTTATTATATGTAAGACTAGCCAGGAATGTTAATGAACTCTCATTACTGGAGCCACAGTTTGGAGATATGTTTTACTATGTAGCACTAGACTGGAGAAATTTGAGTCCAAAGTAGCCAAGAATTAATTATTCAGTCAATTGATCACATCTACATTGTGTACAGTATAAAGCTCTAAATTACACACAACACATACCAATCATTTCCAGTAAATATGCTGCAAATATATAATATTAATGATTTTGCTGAAAGGTTACCCATGTTCATACAGAGGCACTCTCTTGAAGAATACACAAATCTATAAATGTCATGCTTCTCTGTGGCACTGGTTTTCAGGAAAAGGAAGATTTATTCAAAATGACAAGGCTCAGAGAATTTTTGGACTCAAATGTCAGCAGTATAAAACTCCCCACTGGAGAGAGAAATACTATCATTTTGCACTTCCCAAAATTCTGGGAAATATATGCAACATACAAGTAGCACAGGATGTGACAGAAGTGAAATTTTGCAAAGCAAAAGGCCACACATGAAATAGGCCAGGTGATAATCACTCATTTGTCCATTTAGAAAGCTTATATAAGCAAAGCATCTACTCTACTCAATGTTTAGCATAAAATAAGACTGTAGGAAAATCAGAGCATGATTTTTTGCCATCTTACCTTGTAGTAGAGGAGAAGGGATTTTTTTTTTTTTTTTTTTTTTTTTTTGCCAGTCCTGGGGCTTGGACTCAGGGCCTGAGCACTGTCCCTGGCTTCTTCCCGCTCAAGGCTAGCACTCTGCCACTTGAGCCACAGCGCCACTTCTGGTCATTTTCTGTATATGTGGTGCTGGGCAATTGAACCCAGGGCCTCATGTATATGAAGCAGGCACTCTTGCCACTAGGCCATATCCCCAGCCCCGAGAAGGGATATTTTTGATGATTAATTGATGAAAGTACATTAACTACTGTAATAATTCAAAGTTTAGGGAATTATTTTTCCTTTCTTTCCCTTCCCTTCCCTTCCCTTCCCTCTTCTCTTCTTTCTTTCACCCATTCTGGATTTCATGGAATGTTTGTTAAAGGAAGCTTCACTTTGTGAAAGTAAAATAAGGTTTATGTGTACTAAAATATTCAGAGTAGAAAATCTACTCTTTTCTACAATGAAAGTCAGTCTCTAGTTTATTCACCTGGATTCCACCCATTTGCTATCTTCTATTATATTCAGGTTTTCAATGCATGGGAAAATATTCATGTGCATTCCCTCTTTCCTTTTTACATCAATAGAAATGTAATATGCCCACTAGTTTGCCCTCACTCTTGTTTAAAAAAGCCTAATGTACTTAAAGATTTTTTTTATTTAATTTTATTGTGAAGGTGATGTGCTGATGGATTACAGTTACAGATGTAAGGTAATGAGTACATTTTTTGTCAAACTTGTTACCTCCTCCTTCATTTTCCTCCCACTTTCCCCTCTTCCCTCCCCCTCCCAAGTTGTACAGTTAATATATTTAATTAATGTAATTTTAGAACATGCAAAATATCTTTGGCCATATGTGCTGTAAATATTTTCCTACTTTATCATCTGTCTTTTTGTCTCAACGTCAAGCTTTTTTTTTAACTATACAAAAACATACAACATTATTCTTGGTTAGAGATAATTGCATCTTCTTGCTGTGGTTTTGCAGAATTGAACTAAGATTCATTCTGGGCAAGGCAAATATTCTTCCATGTGAGCTGTGTCCTAGTCCTTTTGTTTCTGTTATATTTTTGAGATAAGAGTCTTGCTAGCTACCTAGCCTAGCCTGGAATTGTGCTCCTTCAGCCTTTCCCACCTGACGAGCTGCAAACACAGGCAAAAGTCACCATGCCTAGCTCATATATTGTTTTTCTTTGGCAATGAGTACCTATTTGAATCTCTCTGAAATGACTGCATTTAAGGTCTGTTCTTTTTCTTATACATTTCCTAAATACTTTTGCTTCCTCTGAGTATTGCTTCTGTTGGATTCTGGTGATATCATTTTATGTGAAATAATAGTTGAAGAAATGGTTTTATTTGTCTAATTATAAGGGTTGCTCTTTCTCTGTAGCTGTGGGTCTCTGCTTCTAAGGAGTTCTTACTTGGATGAAGTCTCAGTCTCATTCTTTGCTGTTCCTGGGTCTGTCACTGCGACAAATGGAATATTCCAAATAAAAGTATCATATTATTAATTTGTGTTCTAGTTCTACTGTGCTTAAGTCTTATTCCATCTACTTTTCCAAAATACCTACTAGACCCGCAGTTTACTAATGGCTTTAAATTATCTGGATGAATCCATGCAAATGTATGGCTATTAATACTGATTTATGGTACATGAGCCATTTTAGATACTTCTATTTAGTGGCCTGATTGTTTGAACTCAAGGCTTCTCACTTTCTAGGCTGGTGGTACCATTTGAGTACTATTTCTAGCCCAGCTTTGTTCTGGTTATTTGGAGTTTTAAAAAATCTAATGAACTTTTCTCCCTTGGCTGCCTTTGAACTGTGATCTTACAGGTCTCAGCCGCCTGTGTAGTGGGGACTACAAGCCTGAGTCACCAGTGCCCAGCTGACTATGAAAGTTTTAACGAATGCATTTACACTTTCAATCTTTTGTCTGGGATTTTGTTATACTGTCTTTCATTAATTTTTTGTTCCCTAGCTATTTTTCTCTGTTTTATGATAACTTCTACCCATTACTTGGTTCTTTGATGCTTCCTTGGGACAAGTTCTGTAATCTCTACCAGTGAACCTGTTCTCCACTCACTGATCTACAAATAAACCTGCCCTCTTCAGCAGGATCTCTCTACCTTCCCTTAAACCTGATGTGTTTATTACAGATTCTGAACTCTGGGTAACATGGCATATCATACATCAGATTTTGCCACCTCGACTTAGACTTCCTAATTATATATCCAAATTCCCAAAAGGATCTTAATCCTTAATTCCCTCCTAAGCATTCCCTGACAGTCTGGAAGTGTTTTCTTATTATAGTGTCTTAGCTTCTCTAGTCAACTGCAGAGTCATTTTTTCCCCTTATTGTCAAAGTGTGATACAGAGGGGTTACAGATTCATATGAAAGGCAGTGAGTACATTTCTTGTTCTACTTGTTACCTCCTCCCTCCCCCCTCCTCCCTCTTCTTGCCTCTCTCCCTCCCAAGAGTTGTGCAGTTGGTTTACACCAAATGGTTTTGTTAAGTGTTGCTTTTTGAATGGTTTGTCTTTTTGTTCTTTGTCTCTCCATTTTGGTATTCCCTCTCCCTTCCCCAGTTCTAATACCCGTTTTTGTTTCACCTTGAACTCCCATTTATCATTAATTATCTCTAAACATATATCCTAATCCTTTACTTCATTTCTTCAGAGGAGGAATTTGTGTCCTGCATATTAAAAATCCTTTTCTCTCTTTGCATAATCTAGTAATGTGAAAATAGAAAGAACTCATTTTTACATTGGAATTTTAATCACAAAAAAAGCAATTGTTCTTGACTAGGACAAAAGGGGAAAATGTGATTGGAAGGAGTGCTAAAGATTAGGGCCACCTTTGACTAGCTGCAGGGTAGAAGCATTCCAAAATTTTAATAATGCTCTATAAGGGAAAATGCATTAAGCTGGTTAACGGAGCTTAAATAGCATCTGGGTAGAGCCTTTTGTATTTGTGTTTTCGAGTGTGTATAGGTGGGGGGGGTGCATGTGTCTCTTTTAGGTTCTAATGTTACTGTGGAATATTGGAGTATCAAAACCTCCTTCTCTTTCTCTAGCCCAGCTAGATTCTAAAGGAGCTACCTAAAATCTCAATGAGGATTTCTTAGATTTTTAAACTGTGTAGAAAAGAAAAAAATGTTTGTCACTTTAACTATTTCTGATAAGAATATTTTATACCTGCTCTCCAGAAAATAAGTTGTTAAAGGAACCCATGAATTCTGTGCATGATATTTAAAAGAACCACCACCACTATCAACAACAAAATTTGGCATCTTGCCTTAGAAAATGAAACATTCATTGCAAAATATCTGATTTATCAATGCTTTTTAATGCATCTTGCCAGAACATTAAAAAAATGAAAATAATATAACATATGATCACCTATATAATGTAATATATAATAAGGTTAAAATGAGAGAATATTTACATCATTTGTAGGAAATTATTTTTATAGAATAAAATTATATTGTTATACAGCTAAGCACCATTATATTTAAGCTTTCTTAATAGACTATGATCAACGTGTCAGAAAAGATGGTTATAAATTTAAAATGCTAATGAAATTTACTTAAATATAAGTAACCAAGAATAAAATGTCCGTAGAGATTGTCACAAAGTTTATGAGGAATGAATTTTTCCTATAATTACAACAGAGAGAAATGTCTTTCACAGAAAAGTTATATTGTTAAAATACAGTATGATATCATGATAAAAATATTGGTTACTGCCTCACTTTTTAGAGCAAGATAAATGTAAACCTCGCAAGTGAAAGTTAACAATACAATTTCAAATCTGATTTTTTTTCTATTTCTGTTCAATATCGGTTTTAGTTGTCGAAACTTTAGGTAAAGCTTTCAGTACCAAACTTGTGGCTTTATATTTTTCCTGTAGATTTTTCAAGTATTTTAAGTTGCCATCACTTGCTTTCTACATAAAACAGTGTACAAAATAAAAATTATTTTTTATGTTAGAGCAACATTCTGTGTAATCAGTATTCAGCATCTATAATGTATGAGAAAGGCTGCCCCAGATCAAACATGGCCCATTGGTCACTTCTATAAATAAAGGGTTTTTTTGTTTTATTTTTTGCCAGTCCTGGGGCTTGAACTCAGGGCCTGAGCACTGTCTCTGCCTTCTTTTTGTTCAAGGTTAGCACTCTACCACTTGAGCCACAGTGCTACTTCTGGCTTTTTCTATATATGTGGTGCTGAGGAATCGAACCCAGGGCTTCATGTACATGAGGCGAGCACTTTACCACTAGGCCATATTCCCAGTCCTAATAAAGTTTTATTGGTACATATACAAAGCCATTCATCTACATTTGTCAATGGTTATTTATACTCAGTCCCAGAAAAGCTTAATAATTGTTACATCTCAGTCTTCTTAAATTGTAAAATACTCAACAATTTGGACCTTTGTAGAAAAAAAAAAAAAAAAACAATTGCCCAGTTCTCTTTTGTCATTTCATAAAATGCTGAGGGACTCCTAGAAACCATTATTATTATTTCCTTTCTTATACTCACACTTAAACTCCAAGAAATATACTTCAAATTGCCACATATTCACTTGCTAAATACTTGCCTCCTGGATACTGTTTGAACTATTTTATTTCTCTCTGATTTCACACTCAACACTCCAGTCAGGTATTCCAGTCAGCTCCCTGACCTTCACCTATACCGTTGTAAAAAAGCTTCTCACTATCTTTCCACAGCCTGTCTTTCTACATGCGGATCCATTTCTTATACTGCAGTTGATGTGGTATCTTCAACATATAGTTTTTATTACCTCACAGTGAGGTGGAATAATCTCCAGTAACTTCTGTGTGTTTTTGTGGATACAAATGCAATCTCCCCCCATGGTACATCCATCAGTAACATAATCCTCTATGTAAGGTAGCCCAATTTTACTTATCCTCCCCATCTCATCTTATTACATTCTTTACAGTGGCTTTTCTGCCTTTCATTTCCTTTGGTTATTTCTATTTCAGGGCCTTTGCACAAGATATATCATATTGAAGAAATATTTTTTGTTCTTCCATCAAACTACTATCATCCGAAACACTAGCTATCTTCTATTTTTTTTAAGTCATTGATAAGACTGAAGAAGACTGTTACGATTTTTTTTATTTTATTCTAGTTTATTTTTGTTCCTGTGTTAGGGCTTGAAATCAGGGCCAAGCCATGGTCCCTGAGATTTTCTGCTCAAGGTTATGTTCTACCACTTGAGTCACAGCTCCTCTTATGTTTTCTGTTGATTAATTGGAGGTGAGAATCTCATAGACTTTCATGCTTGGGCTGGCTTTGAACTGTAATTGTCATATATCAGCTTCTACAGTCACTAGAATTGTAGACATGAGCCACTGGTGCCTGATTTATTTCATCTTTTGATGATCCTATTTATACCTTTCCTACTGTTTATTGCAACATAAAAATTTGCATAATAATTACACGAGAAAATGCATCTTTCCCTAGACCCTACCATGCTCTTATCTATCTGTGAAAACTGAAAAACTTGAATAATTAAGATTCAAGAAAATCAGAAGAGATCATTTAATCAATCTTTCTACCTGGAGACACTTGAAATTAAACCAACAGTAAAATTATGTAAGAAACCACCAGAGTGAGACAAGAGTGACTAAAAGTAACTGTGCTTGAAGCCAATAAAATATTTATGCAAAAGCGAGAATGCTAATTTTCATTTTATGGACATTATAGTTACATGCAATATATTTTTGAATAGAGTTCATAAACAGAAAATCATTTAACAGCAATTTTTTCCAAATATCCTTTCAACCTATAGAAATGGCTTACACTGTCTAAAATATAAAGAGGTCTTCCTTATTCACACTTCATACAGTTCTATGTCAAAGTTTTCCTCTGTCCATTGACAATCCATCTCAGAAAAGCCCTAAAGTTATAACGTTCATGCTCATATCTACCATAATCTTCTTGGTTCTAATTTAATTACATACTTCTACTCTCAGCACAAAGGAGAGCAGCTGGCAGTATCCCCTTTCCTAATAATCTTTCAGATAATTATGTGTGGTCACTAACCAGCCCTTAGCTTTCCTTGTCTCCACAGAATCAACTCAGAATTTCTTTAAACCTCTCCCCACAAGGCATTTGTGTTTTGGTTTTACAGGCTATACTTGCCTGGGATGGATATTCTCTAAATGGTGTGCTTTTCCCTGATTACTTTCCCTTGCAGAATATTCCTTCTGATGGAAAGCAACCCCATGCACACTGAAAAGACTGGTAGTGAAATCTTCAAAATAGAAATCATGTTTGATGGTTACTCACTCTAAATCTCCCTCTAATGGAATTCATAACTAAAGGGCAACCAAAAGGAAACTTCGCCTATCCTAATGGAGCTGAGCTGCGGGTTTGTTAGGAATATAATCCACTAAAGTTTCTTGTCACTAATAGCAAAGCTGAGGATGTGGAACCAATCTCCCAAGAACTCTAGAAAGGAGAAAATTATAAATATGAGAGGGGGGGGGAGAGAGAGAGGGAGAGGAGAGAGAGAAAGAGAGAGAGAGAGAGAGAGAGAGAGAGAGAGAGAGAGAGAGAGAGAGACTTAGAGTAATAGCTTGAGTAGATTTTATGGAAAAAGACCATGTAGAAAACAAGAAATAAAAGGAAAAAGTGAGTAATTAGTAAAATTAGCTCCTAAAAGATGTGGGAGGGACTGTGGAGATTTGCAAAGATGAAATTAAACTGCCCTAGGCTTTTTCACAGTAAGCAACACTCTGCTATACTGCTATGACCCTGCAATATTATTTAATTTTTCCTTCATTCTACAGTTGTATAAGAAGTTCATTAGATTGCTAATTTCCTGTCAATCATTTGGGAAAAAAACCCAGACCTTGACCTTTATTATTTTTTCATATTGGAGTAGTTGTTTGCTACACTTATATGGCAAGATCTCCTAGATAATATCTAATTCGAATAGCTTGGGCTGGGTTTCTTTCCTGAGTCTCTTTGGATTAGATTAGACTTTAAAGGATGTTTCATTTTGTGAACGAGTTCTTATTAACATTCATTAATAGTACAAAGTAATGTATTTTGACAGTTTTTGTACTTGCGTATAAGGTACTTTGAACATGTTTAGCCCTCTACTACCATACTTCCCTTCTCTCTCCTCCTTCTGGATGCTTTCCTATACAATTTCCCCCTCACCTTCCCTAATAATCTCCCTTCTACTTTCATATTTTCACTTTAAAAATTTACATAAGAGAAAAAAAACATGAGCTATGTGCTTTTAGTGTATCTTATTTCATTTGTCATAATGTTCTTATCAATCTTTTTTCTTCAAATGACTTGATTTCATTCTTCTTACTGACTGAATAATTCTCCATGGTATGTGCATATATGTATATGTGTATATATGTGTATGTACACACACATCTGGTCATCTTGCCTATTCCCACACCCTTGCTGTTGCAAGTAGTACCACAACAAACACAGGCATGCAGGTATCTATAGTAGGCTAGTTTTGATTCCTGTATATACCTGGAAATTAATGTGATAGCTATAATATGTCTTTGATGACATCCACACTGATTTCCATAGTGTCTACACAAACTTATATGCCTACCAACAATTTATAAAGGTTCTTTCCCCAAGTTCTTACCAGAATTTGATGAGTATTTTTTATAACCATCCATGTTTAAATCATGGTATCATTTTCATTGCATTATCACTTGGTGTTAAACTATAAATGGTTCTACTTAGTTTATATATGTTATTTTCCCTTCTAGTATTTCCTTTTTGTATGTAATTTATCTCTTTAGAGCTTTCATTTCTTTGAAATTCACAAAGTTCTTCTAAAAATATGATCAGATGCCCTATAAACTTGCAACAAAACACTCTCCCCAACAATTTCAGAATCCCCCAAATTTTAGTCACCCCTCCAAATGCAACTTTCTATGTTGTGCTGCAGCTTTTGGTAGCCTCTTCCCCCGGGAATTCTCTTTTATGGGTGATATCAATGCAGAGGATGCAATTTGGAGTAGAGTGAGAGCAGATCCATTTTCTTAAGCTAGATTTTAATTAGTCAAATGGGACATGTTAATGCTTTTCATTTGAGCTTCAAGAAGGGAATGAAAACTCCAAGACACAAAGCACACACCAAGTTCAATCAGAAATACTGAATGCTGTAGAAATATGAGGTTGGTATACTCTTTTTTTAAAAAAGAATAGTCTTTCAAGATAAGTATTATCAAAGAAAAAAATTGTGAGAGGAGAAAGTTTACCCAAGGATGTAGTAGCCTATGTGCCCCAGGCTATTAAAGACTGAAATACCAAGCTTAGCAGTGTTTCTCTGTAGCACAGTTGCTTATCAATGAAGCGTGTATGCAGCCTAATTAACATAATTGGAACTACTATAATTATGCTATCATTTTGTTTACTTTAGCACATTCTGTTGAAGTATATGGGTAGCAATATTTGCTATTGAAATATTGCCCCCTTGCTACAAGCTGGTTGTCTAATCAGCCTGTTTACCTTCCTGTTGCTGCCCAGATACTCAAAGGGGAAGAAAGTGTTAAGTCCTTGTAGCCTGAAAGTAGGAGAGAAAAACAATGAAACTAATCAGGAGCTCTCAGCCACAAAGCTCCAAGAATGGGCAGTTGTACTCACACACAATGGGAAAATAATACTCCCCAGGTCAGAGAATTCAATCTAATAAAGTGATGAAGGAAATTGATTTCAAACAGAATGCATTCATCACACATCATTTGCCTCTATGTTTTAAGCAGTTGGAAAAAGTTATATCCTATTTTGGAAAACTAAGAATAAAGTCATAAAGGTTAATTGGGGCTTGTTTGGAATTATCCATTACTAAAATGGCACCAGAAAACTTTATTTGCTTTGACCTTCTAAGTGAGGCTACAGTGTGCGTGGGAAAATATGGCATTCAACACTCCTGCTCTTTGCTCTTACATTTATTTGCGGCACTAAGGATTTTCTTCTCCCGGCTACAGATAATGACTTCACAGGTCTTGAGGACTTTCTTTATATGGTTACTCTTCCATCTTCAAAGGGAGAGAACCAAAGTCTGGGTTTTTCAGAATCAGCTCAATGGTACAGAAGACGTAATGCCAGTGTTCCAAGTTTTTGAAGCTTTTATTTTACCTTTTTTTTTTTTTAATTTTTCACGTTGTTTCCAAAGCAAAGGTGTGAGCTTCCTGATGGTTCCTACCAGAGGCACCAAGCCAAGGCAGGCAGATGTTCGTGTCACAGTCACAGCCAATGAGTGTAATCGCTGGCTTTTCATAACTACTCTTCTAAAGAGCATAAACAGAACACAGTCTAAAGATCAATAAAACAGGGGGAGACATACTCAGTGCCCTCTCATCCCACTGAGTTCTCTGAGTGATTCCACAATCTCAATGCCTACATTGCCTGAACTCCCTGTTAGATACCAAAATCCACGGCAAGAACAGCTAATGTATGTGCACTGCCTCAAAGGTACATGACTTGTCCGTCACTGGGGATTCAGTATGCAGATCTTAATCATCTACCAGATGTTTTTATTTACAAGTTGCTATTTAAACTAGCTGGTAGGGGTTTCTTATTTCATTCCGTTCTCATTCCATTTGGAAGTCTTTAAGTGTGTGTAACCACACATGGATTTCTGAAGCAGCAACAGTCAGGGCTGTGAAAGTGTTTTGTGAAATCCACACAAAACCAGTCAAGTGCACAAATGTGATGAACGCTGTTTTACATTAATCTTAATGAAAACATGGAGACATCTTCATGGAAAGTTCATTCCATGGGTCTTATCAGTGAGTGGTTAAAGTGCTTTTATTATGGCCTGTGTGCCCCTAGCTTCTATAAATGCTGCTGGTTAATCACTTATCATTTTCTCCTTCTCTAAAGAATTTTCCTATAGTGAGTTAAACAGGTGTGTCCTCCCTGTAAATTACACATAATACACACACACACACACACACACACACACACACACACACACACACCATAGCCACATTCAATGACTGAGTCATAATGGAATATAAAGGTCAGGAAAAGTTCCTAGGCTGCTGGTTAGTCAAAGCCTTGAAATCTCCCCTGAATTAGCTTGAACTTGAACACAAGCTGCCCAGATGCCCTACAATAGATAAGTGACCCCCAAAAATGTGATACCTACACACAATGGAATTTTACAGAGCCATTCAAATGAAAAGTATGCTATTTGCAGGGAAATGGATGGCCCTAGAAGGAATTATGATAAGTGAGATAAGCCAAGCTCAGAGAGACAAATGGGTGTGTGTTTTCTCTCATATGCAGAAGCTAGATCTAAAATGTACTAGGACATGATCAATCATACAGGACACTAGAAATTCACACAGTGAGACCAAAGAAGAATACTCTTAGAAGAGAAATACAAAGGTACAATGTCTATGTTCATCTGACCATACAAACTAATATTTATTGAAATAAACTCAAGAAATGGAAGAAGGAGGGATTTTTTTTCTGTTTGTTTTTCTTAACATCTTGTTTGATCATTTATCTGTCTTTGGGATGGTAAGTGGAAAACAGAAATAGAGGGACACAGGATGAACAAATGCTATTGTTGCAAGTTGTAGCTGAAGACATGACCTAGCACTGAGCAACAGCAATTGGTTTTTCTCTTCCTTTTCTTTCTACTTCCCTTTCTTTCCTCCTCCTCCTCCTCCTCGTCCTCCTCCTCGTCCTCCTCCCCCTCCCCCTCCTCCTCCTCCTCCCCCTCCCCCTCCCCTCCCCTCCCCCTCCCCCTCCCCCTCCCCCTCCCCCTCCTCCTCCCCCCCCCTCATTTCTTTCTCCTTTTCCTTAAGAAGAATTTCCAAGGCCTGGGCCTCAGGTTAATCCCTCTCAGCCTGAACAATGCTTCTGTTATGTGGATCTGTCCACCAGGCCTACCTATTGTTTTATTTTTCTTTTTATGCCGTATGAATAACTATACAAGAATGATTTGGAACTGGTTACATGCATCTGTAGAAGTAGTAATATCAGTCAGTAAGAGCCCAAATTCTATATCGGACATCTGCATTCATATTCAGCTTTGTTCATTCTCTGGTGGTCTGACCTTGAACAAGTTATTGAACTTCTTTGTGCCTTAGGTTGCTAATTGGAAAAATGAGAAATGATAGGGATCACAGGTTTGTTACACCATTAAATGAGTCAATTAATACAATTTTTTTCTTCCTTATTGTCAAAGTGAAGTACAGAGGGGTTATAGTTTCATATGTAAAGCAAGTACATTTCTTATCCAACTTGTTACCTCCTCCCTCATTTTCCCCATCTCCCTACCCAGTTCCCTCTCCCACTATGAGTTGTACAGTTGATTTACACCAATTGGTTTTGTATGTATCGCTATTACAATGGTTTGTCTTTTTATCCTTTGTCTCTAGATTTTGATATTCCCTTTGTTAAGTTATACATTACCAAGCGAGTACTTAGCAAAGTAATGTTTAATCAATGACACACATGTCTGTGCAAACAACATCTCTATTAAGAATTGTGTAACTATTGAGTTAGGAACATACCAAAGACATTGGACTGATATAAAATAAAAAAGTAAACTTGGTTAGTTCCTACTCATCATGCAAATAAATTAGTTCCAGAAATTACATATCTATATATTAAGGCCAGAACAGTAAGTCCTCTAGAAGGTAAATAGAATGATACATATCTTTGTTGCTTTCACCTAGGTAAAAATTTTAAAGTCTTACAATTCCTAGATGGATATAAAGGAAAATACTGAAAATTCAAACTTAAGAGACCTTATTCATCAAACATGGTTGGTTAGAATGATTGTTTCATTTTAACTATCAAACTTAACAAAAAAGGCAGAGAAATTAATAGAAGAAACGGGCAATATTTGAACACCTTCCAAAAGAGAATATCCCTTATCCACTAAATGTAGAAAAAGGTACCCAGTCTTATTCACAACAAAATGAAAAAATTTAAAAAGCAAAATAAACTACCACTACATGCCACACACCCAGAATGAATAAAATTAAAAAGACTGATGATACCACATATTTGTAAGATGTAGAGCAATTCAGATTCTTATGTAAAGTTGCAGGGAATGTCATTTAGCATAATTAGTTTTGAAAACCATTTGCATACATTCTACCCAAGCATTTCTTTCCTGAACATATACCTAAAAGAAATACACAATTTTGCTCCAAAATATGTACATAATAATATTTTCAGTAGCACTAATGGTAACAGCCAAAAATTATATATATATATATGTAAATGTTCAAGAAAAGAGGAATGGATGGATTGTGGTGGAGACATATAATAAATTCTTATAAAGCCATAAAAAAATGAATGAACCATTGTATATACCACAGCATGGCAGAATCTCACAACTGTAATGTAGAATGAAAGAAATCAGTTGGGAAGTTCTGCATTCCCTATACCATGTTTCTAAAAGTCAATGCTATCTAAGCAAACAGTGTTACCTGCCAAAAGAGCTGCGATCATGTTGACCAGGAAAACTTCTGTAAAACTCAGGTGTTTTTTTTAAATTTTGTAATAATATTTTAATAAACACTTTTTTCATGTGCATCTTCTTCAACAAATAGTATATTTTAATGAAACCCCTCACAAACCAGAATATACTATTTTCTATTGTAAAAACAACAACAACAACAACAATGTGTATATATGCATCTATGCAGAGCATTATATTACCTTCTGGTATTTGCAAAGGGTTGGCTTTTTCTTCTGTCTTTCTTACATTTTAAACGTCTCTAATATTTTCTAATGCATCTACAATAAGTATGTCATTTAGCAATAAAAGTTGTTGACCTTTATAACAACAAGAAAACTGTTATGTATCAGTAAGGAAGATAAAAAGAAGACAGTGAAATGAGAGGTGATAAAAGAGGGAAGGACAAAAGAATCCTTTTTAGAAGGTATGGGAATCTGAATGCCTTACACATTAAGTGTGATGAGTCAGCAGATGTTAGATGTCTTCTTCATTCTACTGTGTGTTTGTATAAGCTGAAGCAATCATTTTAACCATCAATACTCTGCAAGGGATTATCTGATTTTAGTGCTTATATTTCTCCCAATTCTGCTATGGATAGAAGCTGTTCTTTTCAGTAGCTTTCTGCTCATAGTTGACACTTCCAAAAATTACCTTTGAAAAGCATAAAGAATGGTATTAAATCATTTGCAAAGAAATGGAAAGACTTAGATAAAAATATGTTAAGTAAAACAGGCCCAGGGAGATAAAGGTTACATGTTTTCCCTCACATGTGGAAGCTAGTATTTATTTATAAACATGTAAGTAAGTATGTTGAGTGGTATGCAAGTGTATACCAATGTATTAACTGAAATAAGATTCAAAGAAGAACTCAAATAGTATAATTTCTTAGAAAGGCAAAGGCAAAGCTCAACCAAATAAATACCAGGAAACTGGTACTTCATAGGGATAGAGTTAGGGTTAAGGGGAGAGGGGAAGACAAAGAGAAGATGGGGAAGAATGAAGGTAAGATTTCAATATATCTTCTACAGAATTAAGAAAAATGAGGGAAGGGATGAGGTTGTGTATAATGGGTGAGAATGTTAAAAGGGGTAACACTGATCAAGATACAATACATTTATAAATTGCTTTGTTGAATGACTATTCCTTTGTGTACAACTATTTAAAGATAATAAAATAATGAAATGTTAACTACTAAAATTCTCACATTTGGATAGGAAAGAAAAGTATTTTTTTATTGCTGATGAAAAGAATAAAAACTATCAGCCAAGAACAACAAGAAAATAATCCTGAAACATTATTTTCCCTTGTTAAAGCCATAAAAAAAAAAAAAAAAAGCCCAGAGCCATTTGCAATGGGCGCCAACTTTCTTTTCTGGCCTTATTTTCTACCATCCATATCATCCCTACTCTATCCCAGGTATACTGAGACATGTAAGTGGTTCTTGCTGTTCTTTGTATAAAGAACTAGCATTTACTTTATTTGATAAAATTGGCCTGTTGTTGAAGGGGTCAGCTCTAACGACAGCCATTTTGAGAAAGATGTCTAACTACCACTATTATAACAGCTATCAGGTCTGTGTTTTCTGAACCCCCAGAAACTGGCCTATGTACCAACGTCATTAATCCTTAGGACTACTCTAATAAGCAGACATGATTACACTTCTGTGTCAGGTAAGAAAACTATCCAAGTTAACTTAGCCAGTAAGTGGATGAGTCAGAATGTGATCTAAATCTATTCTTTCTACGCCATTTTCCTTGGACATGTTTCTCTGCCAAGATATATTTGAGAGCAGGAATCATTCCCTATTAAATTATGTTTCCTTGCACCTGGAACATGCACACATACACACATACCACACACACACACACACACTCACACACCTCACTTACTTTAGTTGTAAGCTTGAACTAAAATGAATTAATTTTAATTTGGTTTCATAACAGGGAGCATAGCATCATGTTATGGTGAATTTTGTACCTTCAAAATTTCATTCTTTGAAGTCTTGCTATTTAGCATCCAGGATGTGCTGTATTGGAAATTAAACCTTTCCCAAGGTAAAAAGAGCCCATTAGGGCAGACTCTCCTCATTGTGACTGGTGTCTGTCAGAAGAGATCAGATTACGACACAGTCATACACAAAGAAAAGACCATGTGATAACAATGGAGAACAATGGTCATCTAGAAGCCAAACTGAAAAATCAACGTGGCCAAAACCTTGATTTTTTTTAATTTCTAGCCTCCAGACCTGTGAAGAAAAAGCTGCTAAATCCTTTCATTCATCTCTGTGTAAGTCTTTGCCCACTATAGCAAGTGCTGTGATCCTATTTTCCTAGCATGCATCTTGTTTGAGTTTCTGTTGTCTCTCTTCTATCCTGCTTTGGCCTCTTTTTGAAACTGCAGTTTGCCCAATTTCTGCCTCAACCTCAGCTCCACTTTCCTCTTTCCTAACAAGTGTGTTTACCTGTTTTCCACTCATCTACAGCTTTGTATTTTGATCAGCACACAGATTTTGCCTGTGGCTTTGCATTAAGATTGTGGACTACAGTTGACAGATTTGACAAACAGAAGACTTCATTACGTATTTAAAATTCAAAGTTACCTACTATGTATCCTGTAATTTTTTGGGGGGAGTGGGGAGTCTGGACTAACATTTGACTTTTTCTTATCACTTGTGCTTTTGTGAAAGAATAGCCATTAAGAAATTGAGAATTTTTTCTTGCTAGGCCTGAGGCTTGAATTCAGGGCCTTGGTACTGTCCTTGAGCTTTTGTACTTAAGTTTAGCATTCTACCACTTGAGACAGAGCTCCTATTTCATCATTTTCATGTTTAATTGGAGGTAAGAGTCTCAAAGACTTTCCTGCATGGACTAGCTTTGAAGTAAAATCTTTAGATCTCAACCTCTGGAGTAGCTAGGATTATAGGCATGAGTCATCAATGTATTTTAAAATACATTGGGAAAATGTATTATTAAATAAATATTAGTTACTTAGATTAAAATGCTGAATTTAAGTCTGCTATTCACAGAGTATCCAAATAGCAGATCCAATTATCCTTGTAGTTAGAGTTCTTTCATCATCTGGTAACTTTTAGGGTGTTCCTAGTCAAGCCTATCTGGGAAGGGAAGACTTAATCCCATTCAATATATCTGTCTAGCCAAACCTTAGAAATTGTTAAGCTCTTTATTGTTCTTTCAAATCCTTCACTATGCTTCCTTCAACTAGAACGGAGGCAATGTGAAAATGTGAATCTGTTGTATTCATTCACTCATCCATAGCCCTCTCATCACCCCCAACCAATTCTAAGAAGTAATTTTTCCATTCATTCCTTTGATATGTGGCATTGGAAACATATTTGCTGACCATTTACAACTTCTTCCTCATAACTCCTCTCTCTGCCCCACAAGGGCATCTTCTGCCAACAATTCTTTGGGAAAAAGAAACTAAATTGTTTACCAACTTAATAAAGCTATTCTGAAAATAAACCAGTTTCAGTTGTGCTTGTGATCTGCTTTTCTATTCAAAGAGCTGAATCAATGGTATGTTTTGTGACTCCGCTAAAGCAGACACAGTTAAGAAGTTTAATGGAGACAGCATGGGCGATACAGCAGTTGCCCAGGCTTGGTAGATGTCGATTAACTCCCCAATGTTCCCTTTTAGACAGATGTTCCCTAGGAAAGTTGCCAAAACACATGCATGTTCTGTTAGCAGTGAAGAAGTTAAATAGAAAGCCACTTCCTTCTTTCCCTGAATGCATGCTTGGAAAATCAGAAACTGTAATTAAATGCATATGTGGCATTTTTCACAATATGTTAGGTTTGTGGTTCTAATTATTATCATACGTACCATATTTGATCTGGTAGAGCATGTGAAAATGTTTATATACTTCTACATTATGGTTTAACAACACATATAAACATTTAGGTACAAAAGGATTATAAATTTTGTTAAAGGCATTGAATTACTGTCAAAAAGCTAGAAACTTTCAAAATCACCCTGTATTTTTTTTTTGCAAAGCTTTTGTCACAGAGCAAACTGTTTGAGAAAGCAAAACTGTAGGAAAACTCAAATTAAGGAAATGCACTGAAATGTGTCTAATAAATAGATGGTATTTTGTAGGACTATTCTTTTTTGTGTTTTGCTTTGGGGCTCTACTATGGCCTGAGAATCTCAGGACCGGGTCTTTAGCTTATCTGTCGCTTGCTTTTTGCATGAATGGGACAGAAATAGGGGAAAGAGGGTTAAGAAATATACAGTGTTACAGAAAAGACTCCTGCTTGTGAATTATTAAGAACCTACTACATTCCAGGCACTATTCACACATGAATTCTGATCTACAACTAGCTGGTTCTCATATTACAAATGAGAAAAACAGTTCAAATGCTTTATGAAACTGCACCATTCATTGTCCTGCTGATTAAATGCAGAATCTGGAGCTAACTCAGGTCTGAGGATAAAAGCTCTCTCTGTCTTCCCAGTGGATGAGGGCGGGCTGTGTCTGAGCTGGCTCTCTCTAAAGCATCAAGGAGAGAGGAGTTTTAGTCATGATGACTGTGCCAGGTACGAACTTTGCACTGCTCACTTAGCAAGAAGGAAAGTAGTTTGAAAACTAAAGTTTGTGCAGATTTTCATGCGCTCAGTTCATTAAATGCAAAAACTGGGAAGGTCTTTGGAGGGAAACCTGGTCAAGTCCCTTCATTAGTTGAATTAGGATTCTGAGGTCAATTAGCTCTGTGACTTGGGATCAGCAGCTGTGAATGAGAAAATTGGGGGGGAACAGTTTTCTGGCAGCATCTAGAAGAGAGAAGAGGTTCAGATGTAGTCCCAGTGCTGTTGGGCAATCACCAAACAGTAAATAGTATTCTTTTAGGCCACTGAGTCACTGATAATGATGTGGCTAGGGAACCTCATAACTACTGCAGAGATAGGGAAGTAACTCCCCCCACATGGAAGCATCTAGATAATCCAGCCAATTGGAGCAGTTTCTCCTCCCCCTACCCCCCCCCCCCCCCCCCATTGTTTGATGTAGAGTGTAAGTTAATCAAACTCAAACTGCTCCTGCTAGGGCTGGACATTTCCTACCTAATTGACAGAGCTAGAGAGCCCACCAGAGGGAGCCTCTACCATCCCATGTGGCTACAGATGAGTTCTGTGGTTAGAAGGAAGTTAAGATGCCCTGAAGTCTAGACACAGAGACTCATCTTCAAAGGTGGAATAAGGAGCCATGAAGAGGGACAGTTATAAAAAAAAAAAATCCAACTCAGGAGTCTGATGCACTAATAATGACTAGAAGCAACCTCTAGAGGGTTCCCAGCTGACTTCAAGTAAAAGAGGAAAACACTGTGATTTATGGAGAAATGAGAGTAGAGATCCATTTCCTTCAGCCCTCCCTCCTTTTCCTCTAATGCAGTTTGAAGTGGAGTGATGTCAGCAGAGTCACTGTCTTTCACTTGTATCTGTGAAGAAGATCACAGCTGTCCAATATAACCACAAGGTTTCTTTTTTGTAAAAAAAAAAAAAAAAAAAAAGGCACATTCAAGGGAATATTTTATTAACACCAGATGGTGGAGTATGGGTGGGATATGGCATAAAGGCAGTGGAATGGTGCTAGGTTATATGAAAGTATTTCATGAAACCCACCTTCGTCTACCCCTGCTTTCTCTCTGCAAGGCTATTTAGGGCAAGGATTTATGGCAATGTTCAGGACAGGACAATACTGCACCTCATCCCACAAGGAGAGATCTCACCTGCATTTGTGCAAGAGGTGACAGGTTGACTGCAAGACTACCTGGTTCTTTACATTGTATCCATGAGGAATGTTCTGTAGACCTTTGCTTTACTTAAGGTGCTTACATGCTCTCACTCCCATCGTCTTTCTTTTGATCTTTCCCTGTTAAAATATATCTGTGGTTTTAGAAAAAAAAAAAAAAGCAAATTTAAAATAGAACGTGAGAGATGGGTCTCAGTGGTTTGTGTCCCCTAGCTATGTAGAAGGCTGAGATCTGAGGATCCTGGTTCAAAGCCAGCCCAAGCACAAAGGTCCATCAGACTCTTATCTGCAATTAACTACCAAAAAATACGATGGAAGTGGAGGTGTGGCTGAAGTAGTGCTAGTCTTGAGTGAAACTATCTCAGGGACAGCAACCAGGACCTGAGTTCAAGACCCAGAACCAACACATACAAACACACACAAACACACACACACATACACACACACACACACACACACACACACACACACAAAACAACAACAACAACAAGAAGGATATGAGAACTTCCCCAGAAGAGGAAGATAAGGACACTAACTCTACAAAGTCATCCCAAATCAGGTCAGTCATACTCATTATTTTAGTGTCTATGAGATCATACAAATATGTGTTTTCTCAAAAATGTTAAAAATACAAAAGTGTTTGACAAAATACAGAAAAATCCCTGCCGAAGGGGATGAGTCTTGATTGGGAGATCATTGGTATACACTATGAGGATTCTACAAGAATCACTCACTATGCAACCATAACACTCTGGTGATGGAATATTGGTGCCTCAGTATCTCTTAAAAGCCTTATAGCATCTTTGCAGAGTAGAAATTCCTGTCTATTGACAGACCATGAAACAGAGGGTCAGAAAATGAGATGACAATATCCCCAACAGTGGATTGCTAGTTAAAATATGACTCCCACGATTGTGATGGGCAGCCCTCACATCAGAGAGGAAAAGAGAACTGGGCACAGAGCTGTCTAAGTACCATGCAACTGAGATATTAACATCCTTACAGAAGCAAGACTCCTTCTGGACAAAGAGCTTCTGGGAAAGGTTCATTGGTAGTGTTCATAATATACATACATCACTTTGGACCGCAGACAAAATTATCTATAAAGATTCCCCAATTTTATGACTCAAAATACCCTCAAATTTCTCCCCCAGGCTACAAAATAATAACTGAAGCTGTGATACATCTATTGCATTACCTACTTCAATTGAAAATAAAGGAATTGGATAGAGGCCCATACCAAGATGAACTTGCAATTTGTTTTAAATCATTCTTGGATAAACAAAGACTATTGTATACAAAGCTGATTAAGGATTTTTAAAAAAATCACTGTACTTTTGAAACAAACTCACAATTCCAAAGAAAGGAACAATCGTGAGATAATTAGAGGTGTCTTCATTTTTTATAGATTGACTAAATGAATGTATTCTTTTTTATTTCAATCTAACCTGGATTTTCACATATACACAGAAGATGATAAACCAAATAAAATGTTTTAAGTCATAAAAAGAAAATATTCTTGGATTCAAAAATTTGTATGTTATGAAAGTCATATTTTTATTAAGATTGATATTATCTTTCAGTGTTGTACTGGGCATAATATAAATAAGCCTTATAAAGGGCAGAATTGATAGTTTTAATTTCAAGTTTAGGGGAATAAAAGGACATCATCACTTAGAAATGACAGAAAATCATACCCATCGGAATTTATAGAGTATATATACTAGATCTATAATTTCTGTGAGCATGCACCTAATATACCTAAAGGATTGGAAAACATGATTTTCAAGGATTTCCTAAAAGCTGTTCCAGAACATAACTATTTCAACATGTAATGTAAGAAACTAAGACATAAGTGAAGAATGGGGGATGGGCATAAACAATGATATCCAAATAGTGGGGCAAATGGGGAAGAGTTACACCGAGCATACCTAATTTTTATATGGTTATAAAACTCAATGCAAATATGAAAGACATCTTTGAAGACTGGTTATACAATATACATTAATAACAATGATTTTTAAGTTATATCCCTATATATGTATATTATAAATACATGTATATATGTATGTATATGTATACATATGCATTTGTGTATGTATATATACACATATATATACATATACATACATATAAGCATTTGGAGATATGTATATATATATTTACATATGTTTTAGTACTTGGAAATACACACTTTTCTAACTTAAAAATCTATGCTAGACTTAAAAAACTTATACTAGGCAGAATTTTTAGGATTGAATCATGATCTTAACTACTTAGTTTATAAGTTCTTATGCAAATAACTTTACAATATACACATCTATACATCCACAAACCTACATGCACAACTAATGTGTGTTCAATAGGATAATCCAGAAAAATGTTTAAAATTATTTATCTTTAGTTAACAGGACAGGGAATTTTTTTCTGTATTTATTGACTTGCTCAAATTGTAAAGAGCACATTTATTGCTTCAGTAATCTGAAAATGTCCTTAAATGCGAGAGAAGAGACACTAAAAATTAAAATTATAATTCTAGCTAAGGCGCTCTTCTGGAAATCAAATCTGCATAATTAGGAACCTTGGTCGCATTATAGTTCAATTTCTGTTGGTAAGCTTATTAACTATAGTTGCCACTTTATGTGAAGATTCATCTTGACATTCAACATTATGTCACTGGACTTACTGACACTGCTGAATATGCTGTTAGTTGCTGACATTATGGAGAGCTAGTATGAAATGGCTGCAATTCCTACTCTATCCTCACCACCCTCACACCATGTTACCAAGGATGAGATAAGCAATCTCGCTGGGGCTTTAACTCAGGGCCTGGGCACTGGTTTGAACCTCTTTGTGCTCAAGGCTAGCACTTTATCACTTGGGCCACACCACCACTTATGGCTTTTTCTGAGTAGTTTATTAAAGAGTTTCACTGATTTTTCTGCTGGGCTAGCTTTGATCTGGGATCCTCTGATCTCTGCTTCCTGAGTATCTAGCATTACAGATATGAACCTCTTTTTTACTGGGTAAGCTGTTAGTTATAATAGTAGTGCTTATGTAGGTGTAGTATTCATATGTCAAGCATCTGAAATCCAGAGCACCTCCAAAGCTTAAAAACTATTTGACCACTAATAATGGAAAAATTCAACATCTGATTTCATGTGCAGTAAAGATGGAGGCACACTAAAAATATTATGTAAAATTATCTTTAGAGGGGGCTGGGGATATGGCCTAGTGGCAAGAGTGCTTGCCTTATATAAATGAAGCCCTGGGTTCAATTTCCCATCACCACATATACAGAAAATGGCCAGAAGTGGTGCTGTGGCTCACGTGGCAGCGTGCTAGCCCTGAGCAAAAAGAACCCAGGGACAGTGCTCAGGCCCTGAGTCCAAGCTCCAGGACTGGCAAAAAAAAAAAATTATCTTTAGAGTTATGGTTATAATGTGTATATAAAATAGAAATCAATTACATGGTTATTTTTGGGTCTCAACTCCAAGATGTCTCATTATGTACAAGCAAATATTTCAAAGCTCAAAATCTGTAGCAATTCTGTCCTCACGGATTTTATATAAAGAATTCTCATTCTGTGCCAGAAGTTGAGTGTGAGAAATAATTCACATCACAGCTGATGAGGAAGCTGAAGGTTAAGGAAGCTACAGAGTATGTTTCCAAAATTAAAGCCAGCTGACCCCACTGTCTTATTTCAGGAACCCAGTGCTGAGGCTAATACTCAGACCAGTTTGCAACTTCATTCTCCTGCCTATCTGTTGCTCTAGTCCTGACATTAGAGTACCGCCCCTTATTTACAAATCATTTATTAGGATTTCCACAAAACCCTATCTGATGGGATTTGTATTGACTATATTCCAACCACTTGAAGTTTTTGTTCTACAAAACACCCACATTATTATGAATAAAGCAGAGGAAAAAATAATATGATTTCCATTTTAGCTGTAAGAAGCATGTCATCTGGATATCAGAGCCAAGGATATCTTCTCAAGCTCCTTAAAAAATTCTTACAATCCTGCTCGATGTTTTTCCCAGAGAAATGGAAGGCTCAGAGACTTTGGAATTATTGTATAGTTGTTATATGGGGAATATTTAGTGTTCTTATTCTTCACATGAGTACTCTGTTCTTTTGGTTTCTTTTCCTCTTGTCCAAGGAGTAGCAAGTTAGAATATTAATGGTTGGCCAACTCCAGGCTATCATTTGGAGGTAATTAATTTGGACAGTAACTATAAACCTAACATTTGTGGGATTGACTCAAGGTTCAGTTAATTTATCAGATGAGTTATTTCATTTTTAAGTAACTGTTCTTCCAAATATTCATTAAAAGACAGGTGTTTAACCTCCAGTCCCACATCTGACTCAGCCTAGTATAGCACCAACCAGGCTTTCTAAATTTACCAAAAGGAGATTCTTGGGTAGTTTTCTTTTTTTCTTTTTAATCTATCACCAAGCCAATTACTTAGTTTTATCTCTCCTTACAATGGTCAGCACATTTCCAAGAGCAACAAAATCAGAATAAAAGCAGGAAAGAACATTTCAATTATTCTCACATCAGAAACTGGGAAATATCATGACTGGTCATGAACATAGAATAACTGTGATATACATGTTACATTTGCAAAGCAAATTTCTACAATTTCTGAAAACATTGTTACTCTAAGAAGAACATAACAGCACATTGCTCAAAAAGTGTGTCCAAGACATTATACTTTTGAAATATAAAATCTGCAATCAGCAACTGAAAAATTCTCAAGGACATCCTTCCCAAGGAGAAGGTGATATTTTCAAATCTGCAACAGATGTGCAAGTATTTGAGGCTCAGTTCCTTGAGGCTTTTACTGTACTATGAACTATCACCCAGATGTTGCTACCTGAAGGCCTTCACTGACTTGCCTACTTTGTCTAACATAATAGGAGAATGACCCAGCTCCTTAATTCAGAGGTGCAGCACAAATGTAGCAGAAAATGCAATTGCACACCATGGTTGCCAGTTACTGGTCTCTACTTTCACCTTGATAATAAATGGAACCATGTTGTCTAACTAAGATCAGACTCTTGTGCTCCATTTAGTTTTGTCACGCTCCACTGTCATAGTTAGTCAAATGGACAGAAGTTAACCTCAACCCCTCCAGCCCCCAGAAGCACTTAAGTCTGTTTCATCTGATTTAACATCCATGCATATGTGCCTTGCAGATCTTTGTTAAAGACCACTAACCTTAATGCTCTGCAAAGGGCACTACTGAATCTGATTAATTTAAAACCTAGAAAGATGAAAACCAAGAATTTTGCAAGATTGCTTTCCTTAAATATGCTTTATTAATCCACTTCTAAATGAGAAATATATCAAAGGTAATGCTACTATGAAGAAGAAAGTGCTTTTCTTCTCCAAACATATGTTTTACAGCTGAGCTCTGCTCTTATTTCTGAGTCTTGTTTCATGCAGTGCTCAGATTTTCTTCTTTGGCCTGAAACCTAAACCTCTCCTGTGACACCTTCCCCATCTTCCTAAGCTTTAGGGTCTCACATAACATGAGGTTGCACACAATAAAAAAATAAATATGCAATCTAGAGTTCAAAGCCAGCTTAACCAATGGAGGAAAAAGAAAGCATGAAACAAGTCTCTCTTTCTTGCTCTCGCTTGCTTTCACTCGCTCTAGCTCTCACTATTTCTCTCTTTCTTTAATCCTTTTTTGCTTTGCTATTTGGAAAAGCATTTGGGATGTTGTATGATTTTTTTCCTATAAATACTCCTTCCTCTTCATTTTGAAAAAAAATGAGTGAGAAAAAAGGAATGCAAAGAATGAAAGGAGATGAAGAATTTTTTAAAGTTGGCAGAACAAAATGTGAATATTCAGAAAGGGTGTTGATGGATGGAGAAAGGAATGCCATGGTAAAAAGATGGGTGCTTGGTTGTTAACAGGAATTTTTAATGTGCATGTGCAGCAATGCTAATTCCACTGAAATGCATGTAACCGTTTCTAGAGGATGAAAAGATGAAGAGTAGTCTCTCCACGTTCTGCTAACCATATGTCAGTGCTTTTTAACTCCAATAATTGCTGCAGCATTGCCTCTTGTCAGAATGGGAAGAGCTAGAAAGGAAAGGCAGCACATGTGCAAGATTGCTCTTTCCTGGTCATGACTCAGCAAGTCTGGACCTGCTCTCAATGATTTTAAATCTGATTTAAAAAACAAAATTGGCAATCTCTACAATTCCACTCAGGTATTTAGAAGACAAACCTTTGCATTCTGAATTTTCTTATCATGCAACACAAGTGCCTTAGTATTCTGTGGGTAACAAATAAGAGGACACAAATAATTATACAGAAATTTCATGAATCCACACTCTCTACTTTTGTAGAACTTCATCTCCTCACACCACCAGTTATTCATGAGTTAACCACTAGAAACCTAGTTTATGTGTATTTGGTTGAACAAGTAGAAGATACATTTCTTTAAAGAAATGTATTTTTCCTTTGCCAAAAACCAAGTTTTAATAAATTTAAGAGGATGGAAATCATACCAAGAAATTATTTTCACCAAAAATTATATGAAGATAAAAATCAATGTCAAGAATAAAATGGAAAAATTCACAATATGTGGAAATTAAGCACCATTTTCCTTCACAACCAATGAGTTTAAGAAGAAATTTTAAAAAGGAACTCAAATATCTTGAAATAAGCAAACTGAAAATCAAAGTTGATAGCAATAAATGTCTATATTAAGAAAAGTAAAAGATCTTGCTGTTCTAGAAAAAGAACAATGTAAGCCTGTACTCATTGGAAGAAGAAGTAAAATGAATATCAGAAATAAATTTCAAAGGCCCAAAATAAAAATGTAAATGAAACTCAGTTGATAAAATTGGTGGATTTTGCCTAAGGAATTTGCACAAACTCTTCTTATACTTTTCCAAAATATTAAGGAGGAAGGAATGACTAAGCTCATTTTATGAAGCTAGCACTACCCTGACAGCAAGAACACTATAAGAAAAGGAAATTTCAAAACAATAACCCTGGAAACCAGGGTTGCAAAAATCCATGACAAAATATTAAACCACATCCAACAGCACAGTACATTCAAAGGATCATTCATCAAAGCAAGTATTTTATATCCCTGAATATAAGGATGATTCAACATATACAAATCAATAAATACAATATATCACATCAACAAAATGAAAGACAAAAATTTAAAAGGCTATTTCATTAAGTATATAAAAGTGTTTGATAAAGTTCAGAAAATTTTTGATAAAAATATCTCAACAGATGAAACATAGAAAGCATCTCATCATAAAGGACACATATAACAATCACCCCACAATCCTTATGTATTCAGTGATATAAACATGGAAGCTTTGCCAGCTAATATCAGAATTAAGACTAGAATATTATCTCATAAAGAAATTGAAGCCCTACCACAGTAATTCAATAAGACAAAAAAAATACTTCAAATCAGGATAAAGTCAGCAATGGTTACAATCATGTTTATTAAAACACTATTCACCATAGCCAAGGTAGGCAATCAGCCCAAATGCCCCTCAATGGAAGAATGAATCAATAAATAGGATATGATATATTATATATAATATATCACATATATGTTATATTATATATACACACCCAATGAAATTTTGCTCATTCATTAGAAAGAATGGCAATATATCATTTGTACAATATCATTTTCTATAAAGAATAGTATTGTACCATTTGTACAAACAAAATTAAAAGAGCTAGAAAAATATATTAAGTGAAGTAAGTTGGGCCCAGAGAGGTAAAATATATATATATATATATTTCCCCTTATATGTGGGAGCTAAATTTAGCCTATAAACTTGTAAGTAAGTATGTTGGGTGGTATGCAATTGTAAATAATTATATTAACCAAAATACAGTAAATTCAAGGGAGATCTCAAATAGTGTAATTCCTTAGAAAGGCAAAATCAAAGTTCAGCAAAATAAAACACCAGGAAGTGGATACTTTAAATGAGTGGAGTCAGGGGAAAATGAGTAAATGAAGATGAAAAGAGGGGGAGAATGCAGACAAGAATCTAGTGTATATCCTGCAATAGTAAGAATGAAAGGAGGTGTTAGTAGGGAAGGGATGGCTAAGAATGTTCAAAAGGGATGACATTGATCAAGATATATTGTATTTATTAATTGTTTCATTAAATGGCAACTCCTTTGCACAACTACTTAAAGATAATAAAAAGGAAACAAAGCTATCTAAATTGAAAAAAGAAGAAATTAAACTGTTTTCGGTTGAAATAATCTTATATAGAGAAAACTCTAAAGTCTCAACTCTTCCTTGGTGCCATCAGCCTTGGAGACTCTGAGACATAGGAAATCTGTACATTCTGAACCATACAACTGTTTGCCACGATAGGCCTGGATCTTTGACAACAGTGACTGTGATAACACATCAACCTTATTTACTTACCTTCTTTTTACACTTCTACAACTACCCTTCATGTATTTTGGTGTGTAAATTCTTTTCTTTCCCTATATTTTCTTTTTGGTACTGGGGATCGAGCTCAGGATGTTGCACTTACCAGGCAAAGGCTTTGCCACTGAGCTACAGCCCAACCCCTGTAAATTATTTTAGAAGTTATCACTATCAAGTTTGATATATGTTGCAATTATCATAAGTAAATACATAAAGAGAAGAACCAAACTACTTTCATCCAATATTCAAGAGCTGGTGATTATATAGCATCTTTATAAAAATATTCCTTAGTATTTTCAGTTTTACAGCTTCTCTGTTGGTCTGTGTTACTAGGGAATTGGGAACATATAAATACTGGTGTCTTAAAATTAGTGCTCTTCACCTGCAGTCACCCAATCTCTAGCAAGTGATCCACAGAAGCACTTTCCATTCCCTCTTATTTTCTGGAAGAAGACACGTCTGTTTCTGTAAAATCGCCAGTGAATCAGCTGAATGCTACTGTGCTGTAGAGAAAATGACCAGTTGAAAGCTGAAAGCTCCCAACCAATCATCTACTGTACTGTGATATGTGCTTGAGTTTCTCCCTATCTCTACTTAGAAAATACTTTGGATCATCTTGTAGTGGTCTTTATGATTTTCATACCTCTGATCCAATGTAAGCTTCTAATTTTCAACTAATGAAATAGTTACAAAATTAAACTAGAACTTGTTGGAAATCCTTAAAACTTTCACACAAATTGGGCAGATTATTTAAGTGTTAATTGCTCCGGGGTTATTTAACAAAACATAATATATTGTCTGTTTCTCTCTCATGGTGGAGCAGCAAGAAGTAATAAAGATGTTCACCTAAATAATCTGCAGACTATATGTCTCTTCTAAATTTTATTTCAGAAGACGGAATCATGGTCTGAATTACATTAATTAACTAATGAATGAAGGGGCTGGGAATATGGCCTATTGGTAGAGTGCTTGCCTCGTATACATGAATTCCTGGGTTCGATTCCTCAGCACCACATATATGGAAAAAGCCAGAAGTGGTGCTGTGGCTCAAGTGGTAGAGTCCTAGCTTGAGCAGAAAGGAAGCCATTGACAGTGCTTAGGCCTTGAGTTCAAGCTCCACGATGGGCAAAAGAACAAAAATAAAAACACACAAAAAAACTAATGAATGAGTTAACAGAAAAACTGAATGTTCAGAAATCAACATATTTTTCATATGCCATGTAGATATTAAAATGGTATCTCATAGCCACTGGTTTGGGCACCCACAGTTCTGCCCATCCTGTGAGTTATTTTATCCACTGCATTGTTCTGTTTTTCTGGGAGTGACTTTCATGCTTCCTGTGAATATTTAACATTCCTTCCTGCAGCCCCTCTTTCTCCCAGCATGCAACCAGGCTTGGAGCTTGTGCCTGCCTGGCAGCATGAGTGTGGCGGGAGTGGGAGCCCCAGGACCCTCTGCACTTTTTTCTTAACAACACTTGATGTGGAATCTGGAGACTTCATCCTGGTGGAGCTAACAGCAACCTTTCTCCCATAATTAATTTCTGGGAGCTGCAGTTCATTAACATGAAGAATGACATCCTAGATGACAGCCTAGAGATGCCAATGCTGGCTTGTGTGTGACTACAAATATCTATCACCTTATTTAAAGGTGGAATGGACTGTTAATGGTAATAATAATAATGTGAACATACTTTAAAACCAACAGCAATGCTACCACCTTAAAATAATCCTGGTTGTGAGAAAACCAAGCAATTGAAAGGCTGCTCATGTTTCACTTAGTTTTTTTTTTTTCTTTTTAGTTTTTCATGGCCACTACTGGGAATACTTGATAATTTATGAAGGCTTATACCATCAAATTAATTACATTTTCAGAATGCCACCTCTCTCTCTCTCTCTCTCTCTCTGTACACACACACACACACACACACACACACACACACACACACACACACCAGGTAACTGAATTACAAGTAGTAACACTGTGGTTACTTATTCCTCCAGTTTAAAAATAATATTTGAAATAACCTAGAAATTCAATTATTCCAGGCATACCCCAGGAGTAAAGACTTGTCAACAATTTTCAACCCATTGTTTTGTATATTTTGTTTTTCAGTAAAATTTGTAAGACAGTATCCCACCTGGAAAACAACTTCTTCAAGTAAGTGTGGATAAATAATCTTTGTAACAAATTTGAGGAGGAAAAAGAGATAGCTTCTGGGGCCATTTGCATGCTCAGTGTGTAAGTATATGAGTAGAGTTAGGATTGAATAAGCATGAAGAGTCAAATGCATACATTCTCTGTCAGAACTTCAAAACATGAGAGCAACCCAAGGTGAGTCCATTACAGATAAGATTCTAAGTAAGGGAAAGTAGAAACACCAATACAGAGGTTGTTCTTTCCCATAAGAGCTAGTCTTTCCATTTCAATATAGACTTGCTAAATTACCAAACAAAAAGAGAGAAAGAGAGAAAGCTGGCTGAAAATATTTCAAACTGAATCCAAGTGCTGATGGCTTATTCTATAATACTAGCTACTTAGGAGGCTGAGACTGGAGGATCAGAGTTTGAAGTGACCCTGGGCAGAAAAATCATGAAACTCTATTCCATGTAACTACCAAAAAGCCAGAAATAGTGGTATGGCTCAATGCTTAGAGTCTTGAGCAAAAAAGTCCAAGTAAACAATGCCACAAATTCAAGCTCTATAACAGGAACAAAAAATAAGAAGAAAAGAAAAATGTATACAAGTTAATTTTTCATTATACTTTAAAGTATTTTCTTATTATATTGATTTATTAGTTACTAACTTATAGGTATTAATGTATTTTCATTTCTCTTCCTTTAAAAAATTGTCTATTGGTGGTAAAAATATAGATTAAAGAAAATATCATCTAAAGAGTAGAAAACAACCCAGATGGCCCTCAGTGGATGAATGGATCAAGAAAATGTGATATACATATATACAATAGAAGTCTACTCTTCCATCAGAAAGAATGATATTGTATAACCTGTAAGGAAAAGTAAAGATGGAAAAATTATACTAATCAAAGTAAGCTAGAAGGCCCCAAAAATAGATTGCATGGTTTCTCTTATTTGTGATACCTAGATGGTAAAAGACAAAGAAACAAAAAGCCAGGACATGATAAATTATACAGAGCTCTAGACATCCACACAGTGAGACCAAAGGAGGATATTCTTAGGAGAGGATCATAAAGGCTCAATAGTTATGTGCATATGATCATGTAAAATGGTATTTCTTGAAATGAATGTCAAGAAATGGAAACAAGAGTTGTTTTCTTTATTGCAGTTTTTGTTTCCTTTACCTTTTGTTTGGAAGTTATCAGTCTTTGGGAGGGCAAAGGGGGATACAGAGGAGGTCAGACAAAGTGTGAACAAATGTAGTAATGGTATTCACTAGTCACTATGTTGAAAATGAGCTTTACAATTTGAAGGGGAACACAGAGGGGAAAACTGCGAGAGATCCAGGGAAGAGGTGACACCATTCAAAAAGAAATCTACTCATTACCTGACTTCTCTAATTGTAACCTCTCTGTACACCACCTTTACAATAACAATATATATGTGTGTATGTGTATATGTATACATATATAAAGAATGTAAATAGGCCTTTATATTCTCTCTTGTAGGGAGGTAGGAGGTGCTTGCTAAATTATGTTAAATTCCTGCTGACCATGACAGGTGCGTGTTTAAGTTTAAAGGCAAAATGGTATGAAAAATGGGTCAATCCACATTTTAAATATCTATGCAAACCGCATGTCATTTAAAAGCCTTTGCCTGAGCCTCTCAATTTAGTAAAGCATGAAGGTTTTACCATGGTTTTTCTCAGCTACTACAAATTCATTTTCACAAAATTTGGAAAATTCTCCTCCAATTTCCAAATGTATATTGAAGAAAGATGAGGAATCCACTTATCAGGCACAGACAGCATAAGCCACATCCAAGAACGAGGAGCACCACAATTTCCCAAACGGAACTGGGCATTGCAAGCCCAAGGTAGTAAGGGACGGATGAGAATGATGTGGAGAGATGTGGAAGCAGTGCCTTTCCCATCGATGCTTGAAGCTATCACCTTGAACCCTTCCTAAAGTGATGATTCCAACCTGGCAATAGCAGAGATACTTCAGGATTCCGCATTTTGCATGAACTCCCAACAGCTGTTAATGGTACAGCTATACATCATGAGTCACATGGAAGAATGGGCAGGAGGTGCATTTCCTGGTTGTATACTATTAAATAGTACAATTAGCTCACTTGTCAAATATAGTCAGGTAGCAATATAACTCTAAAATTAACAGTCTCACTCTTTTCATGAAAAAATAAGATAACTCCTATTTGGTGGGAAAGTAATAAGCTTTCTGGGATTATTTCCAATTTTGCTACTGTCAATCTGACCCTGGAAAATATTCTACTTCTTTGTGTCTCAATCACCTCATTTGTAAAATAAGGATGTTAATGTTATCTACCACATAGAGATTATTTTTTAACTATAAGTAAAACATGTGTAACACCCTAGCATATGCTAACACTCAAAACAAAAATGATAGACTTACTATTAAGGATCAATGAGGTCATTGCTTTTAAGGAATTATTTTAATTTACAAATATGGAAACAGGAAAAATAGAGCTGAGTTAATCTTAACAATATTTATTACTTAGAAGAATGGTGGAAAATTATGGAAGGGATGATACTGATCAGATAAACTGTACTCCTAAATTGACATGATGAATTACAACCCCTGCGTAACTATTTAAAGATAATAAGATAACATTATTACTTTTGACAATAAGAGAGAAAGATTCAAAGAGTCTGGGATTCGATTATTTCAGAGAAGGGAACTGCAGGAGCTGAAGAATGACATTATGTCAGGTACCAGATATTGGCATCTTTACTTATTTAAGTATTCCTATGATACAAGTTATAGGGGACTATACTTGAATCACAGGATAAATGACTGTCTGATAGACTCATAGGTACAAATGGGGCAACTCTAAGATTTGGACCCAGGCATAGCTCATTCTAAAACTTGTGTGAAGCTACCAGATGAGAGGTTTCAGGTGTCCTTTGAATTTATATCGGACCAGGGGAATCTTGCCTCCTCACAGGGTCACCCTTAAACCCCAAACAAGTGATCATGTATGATTTGTCAGACAATACCTCAAAGCTCGTGAGAATCAGGGTAGCTAGCAAAAAGAAAAGAAAGAAAAAGAAAAAGAAAAAAACAGTTTTCCTTTGATTTTCTTTTTCTGTTGGACTTATCAAAAAAGAGAGAAAATGAAACTTCTAATCACCTTTTCTCCTTCAAGACTGTTCTCTCTCTCTCTTTATCCTTCCTTCTTTTACCTTTCCCTACTGTAAGGTCCTTCCCTGGGAGGCTCCGTGGCAGTGCCCCCACCTCATTAATTCTCCACCCAGTTACCTGGGTAACCAGCGGATCTGGAAGCAGTTACCTCCCCTTTCCCTGAGGTCACATCCTAATCCACCTGGCCACACCCCTGCCCCTGCCCTAGATATGGCAGGGCTGGGTGGGGGTCGCCCCTTCTCTCCCTTCCTTCTGACCATGGATCACCTCAGCCACAGGCCAGCAGTGGGTAATAAACTTTCTCTCCTGCCTGAATACCACATGGTGTTCTCCTTTACCAGCTACCTACTTAAAAACCTAAAACCTACCCTTTTTTTCCATCAGCCTCTCAGAGCAATGTAAGCATGGTGTCCTCATATCCCTATTTTGCTCTCCATCTTTGCTTAAGCCAGGGTTCTCACTGAACTTAGCCCCTCTCTAGATCACCATAAAAATAAAAAATAAAACAGAGCCTCTCAAAAGGAATAGCGGGCAATTTATGATTGAAGGATGATTTCACAGGAGTGATGAACTAGAAGATTTATGATGAAAACACCTCAGCAAAGGGCCTGAAATCTTCCTACATTCTTCCTTTGTCCAGCAAAGCAGGCAGTGTCTGTGCCTTCCCCCATCCACCACCCCCCCCACACGTCATATCTTACTTTAGCAGTCACATTTGTGGGTTTCTCTTTTCTCCCTAAAGTCCCCTACATCCTCTTATACTTTTCTTAAGCAGCATCCTTTAGAGGATAATAGATAGAGTCCTGGAATTCCAAGAACCTTGGAGAGAGGACTCTCTCCTCCCAGGTGGCAGGAATGTGTACTAAGTCTCATCTTTCTGTACTTCCTCCCTTTGCTCCTGCTTACCTGGGAGACTGCTTCTGAAGGCATGTGTTTTTGTCTGTATTCCAAGTCATTTACCAGTGCCTATAGATAATTACATGAGGGGAAAAAAAAACACAAACCTCTTGAGCTGGGGACATGATTCAAATGGTAGAACACGTGTGAGCCCCAGGTGCCATGTTCAGCACCCAGGTAGGGAAAGTATGGCTTTTCTTTTTTGTACTAAAGTGTGATGTTAAGGCCTCACACTTGGTAGTGAAGGAGTGAAAAGTGTATTAACTGATATTAACCGCATATTCTGCTTCTGTAAACCTGCTTGCTGCTTGCTGTCCCTCGCCCACCCCCTTCCCCTTTTCCCTAGAAGCAAACAATACGTTTCGGACAGCTTGGTGACAAAGACCGTAGAAACCCTTCTAGAAAGAGCCTCTGGCTGAGTTTCAAGAACAGTAATAAAAGGTTCTGAGAACTACCCCCACCCCGGGGGAACGTTCAGGAATGCTGTCAGGTCTCCCTAATCCTTAGGTAACCAATAGTTAGGAAAAACCAGATGCCAGCAAACATAGATGTGAGTCAAGTACGGAACCAAGAGACCCCCTAGACTTCCTAACCAATCATGTAAAAGAGCAATCTCCAGTATCCAATCCTGTAACGCCAAATGCAAATGAACTCATGCAACCTCTGCTTATGATTTTTGTTTTTAAAAATCCCCCGCTTTGAGAGCTAGGGGCCACTTGTCCACACCCGCTGCACTGGAGTGCTGGCGGACAGCCTGAGCTGGAGCTTGCTTTCAATAAAGTCCCTTTGCCTGTGCATTGGGTCTTGTTACTCTGAGGGTCATCACGGGGGTCTCGAATTCTGGGCACTTCAGTAGCAGGGGCTCTATCACAGAAGATACTCACAATGCTTTTATCTTTTTTTATATTTTCTGATGGTGTCTAATACTTGATCCCCATGCTGGCTTCAGGCCACAATCCTCCTATATCTACTCCTCCATAGGCTGCTACATGCCACCTCAGGACTGCCTGTAATGACTGCTATGTCACCAGCCTTGGGTCTTTCTCTTCTCTATTCTTTTCTTTTTTTGAATTTTTGCTTCCTGAGTCTTAAAATAAGTATTACAACTGCTTCACCTTGAGTCACTACTGCATTTCAATTCACAGTCTATTCTATTCACCTGTTATATTAATCTAAGTTATTACATAGTTAAAAATAGCCTCATGCTGGGTGCCATGGCTTATGCTTATAATCCTAGCTACTCTGAGATCTGAGAATTATGTTTCAAAGCCATCTCAGGTAGACAAGTCCAAGAAACTCTTATCTCAAATCCATCAGCCAAAAGCTAGAATTGCAGGTGTGGCTTACGTGGTAGAGTGCCAACTTGAGTGCAGAGCTAAGGGAGAATATGCCTACCCTGATTTTGAGCCACAGTACTGACACCCAAACACAAGAAAAGCCTCAAGATTTTATACATTGTGGTATGCATTTTGGTATACATTTTTATGTGCAAACACACATCTATACTGTACTATACTCACTTTATAGCTTGCTTCTTGTCTTGTCATTTTTTTCTTTTCCTTCAACTGGATATAGATACTCAACTCCTGGGGAGAAAGATCCTATTTCAGGTCCACCTTTAGTTGATGTTTTCTAATCCATCTTATTCATATGACCATGCACAACGTCTGAAACATCACAGGTGATGAATGTTTGTTGAATGTATGTGGGAGGACAAAAAGTGAGATCGTCCAGACAGGGTTAATACAAAATATAAACTAGGTCCACATCTTCCTATTAACCAGATAAGACACTCAGCCTCCTTTCTAAAGTTGTACTGTGGCAGGTCATTCTATGTGACTGAAACACGGCAGGCCTCATAAAGATTTTCCTTCTGATGGCTCAATAGTTACTTCTTCTACCCCCCAGGTGGAAGTGGGGAGTGATGGCAGAAGTGACCAGGCTCGCTCTTCACTGATTACCTGCTCTAGCAGCATGGCTGTTTTGCCCAGGATGGCAGACAGCATAAACGTTTTGCTGCTCAGCAGGAGGTGTTGGCTTGATGTTCAAGACCTCAGTGACACCAGCTGTGTAGAAGGAGGATGGCTCACTTCCCCCACACAGGTTTTACTGATTAAACCACGAGTCCCCACAGCCTGGTCCTGGAAGGGCCCCTGGGACCAACTGCAGCCAACTTTCTCATTTATAGCTTTCCTTTTCTGTGATGCCTGACATTTCTAAGGCTGAGCTGGCAAACAATCTAGGATGACAGTCTCCAGAGGAGAAACTCATATTAAGTAACTATAATAGCTTGTTTTTATAGGGAATCTTTCTTAGCACTTAACAAGTTATCTCATTTTATCCTCTTCATGTTCCTTTCCTGGGAACTGGGATAGCAATTCCCGCCTCTGCCAGAAAAACTGGAGCACATACAGATCAAAATGTGTTACTGATTACATAAAATTAAAACCTGATTGTTCTAATTTCCAGCTGAAGATGGTTTGGCTCTTTAAATTTGGAAACAAAAATGAGATTTTCTTCAAATACAATGATAACGTATTTTGGAATGAAATCAAACATAAATCCAAAGGCAACAAGTCAGGTACCATTAGTTCCTTTTTTTAAAAAAGATCCTTTACTCCCCAGATCTGATGTAGTTCTTTCCTGAATTCATATTCTTGTTTAATAAACATGTTTTGTTTTGCTTTTTAGCTACATTACATGCCAACTTGTAGAAAGTTAGGAATAGATTCTAAAATTATTGTACAGTTTCAGAGCCCCAAAACTTCAGGATAACAACATACATTTACAGCATTTTCTAAAACCTTTTATTAGAGTACTTGATATATCCCCCAAAGTATTTTCATACTGCTAAAGTATAGGGAACGGAAAGTATTCTCTACATAATAAAAAAGTTGCATCTTACAATAAATAGGAAATAAGGGGGAGAAAAAGAACAGTGCTAATTCTCCCTTTCTTTCTCTTTTGCTTTATTTTTTTTTACTAGCTTATATCTGTTTACATGGGGTGGAGTAGGGAGATTTCATTGTTGCAGTTCCATACACATTGACAATACCTTCCAATCAATTTCAACCTTCTATCATTCTCTCCCATCCTTCCCTCTAAGAAACAGAGCCTCCAATACGTTTCTTTGTTGCCTTCATGCATTTAAAATTTTTAATGCAAGTTAATATTTCACAAATGTTAAAGAACATAGTCAAACTCATTCTGTTTATAAGTTCCTTGGACTTCCATGTTAGACTGGTGTTTATGTTTCTGCCCAGAACAAATAAGTAATAGAAAGAAACAGAGACACAGAGAAATAAAGAAGTAATAAGTAGAGAAGCAGAGAAATAAATAGAAACCAAGCCAGGATGGGATTGGAAATCCAACTCATATACTGAATCAACTTTCCAGATCTATTATTACATTTGTACATCCACGTAACCATTTATTCATTGTGTAGGTGTTAGGCATGAGTAGGAAATGTCTCTTAAATATGTTGCACATTCATTGTTTAGAAACCTAACAGTAGCCCATTATCACATTTCTTTGTTGATTTAGCCATTTTGTAAATTTTCTTCTTGTCAATACTCCTTGCTTAGTGTGGCTTCTGTCCGTGGTACTGGGAATGCAGAATCAATAATGAATTTTTCATACCTTTCTGTTACTGCTGACGTTTGAAAATCCTTTTCACTCTTTTATTATTCTAAGTACTCCATTGCACTTTGCAGGCATTTCTTAGTCAATGCTTGTTTTACACAATATTGTTTTGAATTGCCATTAACTTCATGCATATTACAAAAAGTAGGGATACATTGCAGCATTTGACTGAAAGAAACAAAAATAGAACAAAAAAGTAAAGGATGCTCTACAAGGTTTTATTTTGTTTAATAGAGCTACCATCCAGTGACTGAATTTTCCTTGGGCATAAAGCTGGCCTTCTTGGGGCACACTATCACAAAGGAGTGTCTTACGTACATTTTCTAAATTATCTTTAAGTATTTATACAAAGGAGTTTCAATTTAACATATCCATTTATGAATACAATGCATCTTTATCAATGACACATCTTCCATTATTCTTCCCCCTCTCTCCTAACCCCACCCATCCCTTCAACTTCCCTAGTTCTATTTTCACATATATGGTACATATTATGGCTTGTATCTGTTCATCCTTTTTCTCCCCATTCATTGCCTGTTTTGTAGAATCTCACAGGACTTAAAAAAATCAACTATAGGAAAATATTGACTTGAGAGTTTTCTGCTAGCTTGAATGTTTGTGTATTTGTTATGAAAACTGAATCACAGTGACAAATACATGCTGAGCATACTGAAAATGTTGGACCCACAGAACTTCTGTCAAGCACAAATAGCAAAGGCTTTAGGGGATTTTTTTCAGCAATAGCAAAGTCCTTGGCAGCAGTAAATTAAGCCCCAAGAAAACAGTTAGTGTTATTGTTCTTAATAATCATCAAAAATGACAAAAGTACATATTCCTCCATGACTCATACAAAGCAACGAGAAAAAAAGCCACAGTCCAGATTGAGTCAAACTTCCTAGGAGGCCTCAGGCAATCCTTCATAAATTTCTAAAGATCGATATTTAAGCAGCAGCAGGAAAACAAATATAGAGATTTTTCTTGTCTTTCTTATTTGTGAAATCAGCACAGGCCTTCACAGAGCAAAGCAGGAAATAAAATGAAAAATCATTTCCAAATGTGAAGAGAAAATGAGGCAATGGGTAGGGGACTAGATAAGATATATATTATTTTTATAGATCAAGCCAGTAAGCTTTACTGAGATCTAAAAGCCAATTATTTCCAGTGATATTTTCTAAGAGATTTAGAAATACATCTTTTCTAAACTCTTTCAGGTATTATATGTAAGGGCTGAAATACAAACTTAAGTTGTCCTTAGCTGTGCTGACCAGGTGAGTCTGCACAGAAGACATTCTACTAAGGCTTATTTTGAATGGAACCCCTCCTACCTCAGAACACACTAAAGGAACCACATAAAATATAATAAATCCACTGCTTCAAATGGGAGAACTTAGTGAAGAGAGTTTGCATTGAGATGTTCTTTTTCCTCCTTAGTGTCAATAATCAACTCCTTCCTCTGCCTGCCAGTTGCAAGTGGACAATTCCCCCAAATGTCCCAGTGACCTTTTTGGGGAAAGAGGAACAAATCTCCTCTGCTAGTTATCATTCTAGCTTCTCTTTGAAGACCATCCATCCAAATGTTGCCTAAGCTCCAGAGATCTAGTCTATTTCTCTCCCTCTTCCATCCAATCTTACCTCTTATCTGGATATTTCTACCAATTTATGTGCCTACAAAGGTTAATAATTATGCCATGAGTACCTCTGTCACTGATGTGGTTGTTTAACATTAAGTCAGACATTATCTCTTTGGTAGTAAATCAGATCCATCAATCCTAGCACATTCCAATTTGAAGCTACGACCCTCTACCACTCAAATGTATTAAAGTAAAAAGGGATTTTTCTAAAAGGATACAATGGTAACAAAAATTTGCAGACAGGTATCCAGGAAAAAAAAGGTCCAAGTGGAGTCAGCAGGTGGGGACTGGATGGGAAAATCAAGGGAGCAAGCTTTCCCTCAAGCCCTGTGAAGGTAGAATTCTGCATGGTCTTCTCCATCTAGTTTTTTTTTTTTTTTTTTTTTTTGGCCAGTCCTGGGCCTTGGACTCAGGGCCTGAGCACTGTCCCTGGCTTCTTCCCGCTCAAGGCTAGCACTCTGCCACTTGAGCCACAGCGCCGCTTCTGGCCGTTTTCTGTATATGTGGTGCTGGGGAATCGAACCTAGGGCCTCGTGTATCCGAGGCAGGCACTCTTGCCACTAGGCTATATCCCCAGCCCCTCCATCTAGTTTTAAATGCTTGTGTTCATTACTGCCTTCCTAATGATATGATAAATTACAAGTATGTTCAATATTGCTATGTTGTATGTATTTTAAAAGACGTGTTGTGCTGCAGTAAAAAAAATTCTTAATTTTGGATCATCTTCTATGGAAAATTGTGCTACTTTATGGTATAAATTGTAATAAAGGCAGGATTGGCTAATCAAGCAGTTCAGTGCACTCACTGATACTCCTATCCTTCTACCAACTCTTCCTGCCATGTCTGTTTAGGCATGTTCCTCATTAGTTACAGGATGCCTGCTGCAATTCTAGGCAATGAGTGAAGAGAGAGGGGTTTATTTAGTTCAGTACAAAAGAGTAAGAAACTTTGGAAAAGAATGCCACTCAGTTGTGCTGCACATATGACTGAATCGTATCCTGTGCCCATCTTCAAACCAATGGGGAAATTGATTGGGCCATACTTACCTGTGATTAGAAGTCAATGAAGACATTAGAGAGCCTATTGGGTATATATATATGATCATAAGGGAATGCCTGTCAACACATGTGATCTAATTTGGGTTCACCTCTGTATGATTGTCCTCTAATTGGGACTCTGACAATTTCCCTGTTACTGTTTTCTTCTTTACTCTTCTTTCAATATACATAAATCATCCTGTTCCTCAAACCTGCCATTTTCTTCATAATTGTTTCCTATCTCAGGTCTTTGTTCAAATTTAATTTTCTCAAAGATTTTCATACTCATAATCCATTTACTCCCAAGGTAATGCCCTGCTACTTTCTAGCCACTAATCCCCTTATTTTTCTTTACATTGCTTACCACACTAGATGACATTGAATACATGTTTTTTTTCTCTCTCTCTCATTTCTTCTAGAACAAAATTTTAACCCAGCAGGTCTTTTCTTTTGATATTCCCAATATTCAAGCAATTCTTGGGACTCACCTAGCACATACACAGTTGATGCCCAACAAGGATTTCTCAGCATTTAATGCCACATTATAGGGTGTTGGCTAAATCAGATAGGTAACTTTACCTAGTTCAGTCAAAACTGAAGATGGGGAAGATCATGGGCCTCATATGTAGGATAGCCATATTAGGTCTTGAGTCTAATACTTAATGCTTGCTGTTTGGTAGTAATTTTTTTTCTTGTAAACATGATCTCCCTGGCTTGCCTCCTTAGCTGGCTTTAAACCTGTGGTCTTCATGTCTCTGTTTTTTGAGTACTGAAACAGCATGTACCATCATGCCTGCTTGTAGCTGATTATCAACAGCTTGCTGTTTTACACAAAAAGCTCAAACCTAAAAAGTAAATTAGATAATCATCCTATGTACAAGGAGTGCTCCTTTCAGAATGTGTGGAAATAGAGATTGCTTTCAAAATAAAGAAATATGGGTGGAAAAACAAAGCTTAGCCTACCTAGTGCTCTACTGAATGCTACATTTTTCTCTGAGATTCTTTATCTCAGAAACATCTCCACCAATTATTCCGAGGACCAAACCAGAAAACTCTGCTACATTCACTGCTGTCTCTAAAGATATAATATGCCTTTTTCTTTCCATCAATAATAAACTTTTTTTTTTTTTTTTTTTTTTTGCCAGTCCTGGGCCTTGGACTCAGGGCCTGAGCACTGTCCCTGGCTTCTTCCCGCTCAAGGCTAGCACTCTGCCACTTGAGCCACAGCGCCGCTTCTGGCCGTTTTCTGTATATGTGGTGCTGGGGAATCGAACCTAGGGCCTCGTGTATCCAAGGCAGGCACTCTTGCCGCTAGGCTATATCCCCAGCCCAATAATAAACTTTTAAACAATTCACCTATCATCTCTCATGCCTTTACCGTCCCTGGTGAATAAACTTAAGCCTTCTTTCTTCAGTTCCTGGAATAGTTAAACATTTCATTTTTTAAACAAATGGTTGCTTAGCATATTACTATACTGTGTTACTTCTTTAAAGGGTTTACAAATAGTAACTCATTTATTCTTTGTAAAGTAGGCATTATTTTGTTGTTATCATTTTCTTTTGAATTGAGGGACTCAAACCATAGAGAGACTGAACAACCCATATAGCAGTAAAAGATAAAGAAATTTTTAAAAAGCTCAGCCCTTAGGCCATGCTGCCTAACCCAGGTCCTGTTTACCTCATTTACACTCTAGTTCAATACAATAAAGTGTAGAAACAACTAAATAGGTCAAGCATGGTAAGTCTAGAGATGCCTGCAGAAAGAGGAGGATGATTAGAATAAAAATTGACATAATCATTTTTATGTCCATCCTGATGTGAGGAAAATGATGTCCTAAATTCAAGAGTACAAGATAGACCCATGCCAAATTAGGCATAGGGCTCAGGACATGCATGAAAAGATGCAAATATATCACTTCAATCACTTATTTTTGAGATGTTTTAATCAATCAATTAATTAATGTGGTAATTGGCGATCAAGTTCAGAGCCTTGCATATGCAAGGGAAGTAATAAACTATTTCCCTAGCTAAGATGCTGATGTGCCATGTATGTTTGTATGTGTCTGTGTGCACGCACACATGCTCTGATACTGGGGACTGAACTCAGGGAATTGCACTCTTGCTTAAGTTTTTCATTATTGGCTGGGGCTTTGAAAATTGAGCCATACTCCTACTCTGGCTCTCTTTCTGATTAATTGGAGTTAGAGTTGTGTGGATTTTTCTCCACAAGCTGGCTTTCAACACTGTGCTCTGATCTCATCTTTTTAAGCAGTCAGGATTACAAGTATGAGAAACTGGCATCCAACTCAGGATGCTGCCCTCCCCGTGCCCCCTCTTCCTCTCCTCTCTTCCTCCATCTCCTTTTCTCCAGTTTGAAGGTTTGAACTTAGGGTCCGGGCACTTTCCCTGAGCTTTTTTGCTCAAGGCCTACACTCTACTATTTGAATCACAGATCCATTTCTAGCCTTTTTGGTGCTTAATTGGAGATAAGAGTCATCTGGACTTTCCTCCCTGGGCCTGCTTGGAACCACAATCTTCAGATCTCAGCACCTTGGGTATCTAGGATTACAGGCGTGAGTAACCCTGTCTAGCTTCAGATGTCTTGTATGTGATTCACCCTCATACTGTACCAGGTAGGATAATTCCTCATAAGTACAAGATATGAAATGAACTCTCTACTGAACACAATAAGCTCCATGGATGCAAATTATTGTAAGCCCTAAACTAAGGCCAAGAGAACAAGATGGTAGGGAAAGAAGGACATTGTGACAGAGTTGTAAAGAGAGCTGTGAGGGAGATAAGAGAGATGGGAAATATTGGAAAGACATTCTATACCACCAAACTTAAAAACTGCATAAGGATCCATAAGTTTCTTGGTTTGTTCTCTGAAGACTTGATGTGGGTTTGGTTGTATAATATGAATTATATTCCTCAGTAAATGGACCCTTCTCATCCCATTATTGGATGTGCAGCTAAAAACTTATGCATATTTTTAACTTCACATCTGTGTTATTCAAATGGCAATCAACTTATTTGGGGAAAATTGCCTGTTGAAAATGAGAATGGGTCTTTTGATTTTGGTGCATGTTACCACCATTCCTTTGTCATTCCCCGCCCCCCAGACCCAGGAACAAAACTGAACAAAAAAGCATTGGATTGGCATCCCGCGAGTGTTTGTTCACTTTCAGTTCTACAGATATTTGTGTTTTGTGTGCAATAACATCTGGACCTATGTGGGCAATGCTAGCAGGTCATTACAAAAGCAGATGTTGTGTGAACTATTTTGTACTACTCACCAGTAAAAGGGGCAGGCAGGCAGAACGGTGCCATTCTTTGCCTGCATTTGGCAAGAAAGAAAACAAATGCATTTTTGACATCTGTTCCTGTTCTTCTCTATAGCTTAGCTGTGCCAGCCAAGTAGGCCTGATCAGGCATAATTGATAAATTATTAAGGGCAGGGTGACAAGGAAGACAAAAATTATCTAATAACAATGAAAAAGGAGAAATAGGCTGCTCCATATTTGTCAGGTGATTTGATGGGAAAACTAAAGACACATGACAATGTTTAAAAAGATAAAGATCAGTATTTTTTGTTTTTTTTTTTTTGTTTTTAGCAAATCTCCTGCAGTGCCATAGTAACTATAACATAAATAACTTTGTTCTTCGTTTTCACCTTCTACAAGTAATTAGGAGCCGACTGAAAAGCTAGATCCTTCACATCACAAAATAATAACAGCTATAATTAATGATAATAATAATAACAGCTCTAACTATTGAGCACTCTATAAGGTACAATATAATTTTTAAACCCATAATAGAAATTGTAATGGGGTCCTCCCCACAATGTAATGGGGTCCATGGGTGGGGGGAT